>NC_088235.1:57911799-58126799 GCF_036934945.1 Oncorhynchus masou masou
ACACCAGACAGGAGTTCAAATACCACTTCAAATATCTCAATTACTTTCAAAGTAAGTATTCAGATATATTTTATTTGAGAAGACAAGTAGTTGAATATGTAAATACACTTGGAAAGGCTGTTTTTTGTCCTGGATCAAAAAGGGGCTTAGGTGGTTGGCGTGGCAGGGAGCATGGTCGGCCATCTTGGCGGTATAGAGACATGTTAGCATGTAAGTACATTCCCTGTAATTCTATACATTTCTCCATGGAGCCAAGATACAATTTATGACCCCACCCCCAGAGAGTGGGGCCACAGCCAGGAAACAGCCATTATTGACGCGACCGTGGAGCAATTACAGATAAGTGCCTTGCTTTCACCTTGTCGGCTGGGGATTTGAACTAGTGACTCAATGCTCTAACCGATAAGCTACCTGCCACCCCATGTTTCAAATTATTTTCAAATGCATAGGAATGCATTTAAAATATACAAAAAAAAAAAAAGAAGATTTGAAACGCAAAACACAACAACTTCATTGATTTTACATAAGAGGAAATAAGTTTAAAATAAATAAGGCCCTAATCTATGGACTTCAAATGACTGGGAATACAGATCTGCATCTGTTGGTCAGATAAATTAGAAAATCCTCACAATGGGCCTCAGGATCTCGTCACAGTATTTTTGTACGTTCAAATTGCCATCGATAAAATGCAAATTGGGTTTGTTGTCCGTAGCTTATGCCTGCCCATACCCCCACCATGGGACCATGGGAACCTGGATGTGAGAGGAGTGGTACTCTACTCACTCTTGTGAATGACCATCTTCTCCAGCTTCCTCTTGGCTGACGCTCTCTCCAGGATCTTCTGGTCAATGGTATTGGCAGTGACCAGTCGGTACACCACCACAGGTTTTGTCTGTCCGATACGGTGGCATCTGTCCTGGGCCTGCAGGTCAGCCTGAGGGTTCTGACAGAAGAAGAGTCCATTAATAATAGTGTGGCTCTAGAAAAATGAGTACCAAACATGTAGCAGTAAGCAACAGTTAAGCTCAACCTGAGGGCATGAGTTCTACACCTACCCAGTCACTGTCAAAGATGATGACCGTGTCAGCAGCAGTCAGGTTGATGCCCAGGCCACCTGCTCTGGTGCTCAGTAGGAAGAGAAACACCTCTGGGTCAGAAGAGAACTTTGTCATCTGCAACAACAAAAAATATGAAGGAAGGATAAGCTCACAGCACAAAAAATAGTGAGGGAGAAAGACTGCTACATGATTATAAGTAGAGCTGCATGATATGGGCAAATGCAAATTGAGCAAACACTGCGATTTATTTGCAATATTATTCTAACTCGATGGTTAGAATATAGTGGGCAACTCGAATAGTGTTGTTTCACATGAAAAAGCCACGTAGGAGCGTGGATCAGAAAACCAGTCATCTAGCGTGACCATTTTTGCCTCATGCAGTGCAACGTCTCCTTAGCAAAGAGTTGATTGGGTTTTGATTGTGGCCTGTGGAATGTTATCCCTCTCGTCTTCAATGGATGTGCGAAGTTGCTGGATATTGGCGGGAACTTGAACACACTGTCGTACACGTCGATCCAGAGCATCCCAAATAGGCTGAATGGGTGACATGTCTGGTGAGTATGCAGGCAATGGAAGAACTGGGACATTTACAGCTTCCAGGAATTGTATACAGATCCTGCCGACATGGGGCCTTGCATTATCATGCTGAAAAAGGAGGTGATGGCGGCAGATGAATGGCACGACAATGGGCCTCAGGATCTCATCACATTCAAATTGCCATCGATAAAATGCAATTGTGTTCGTAGCCTACAGTGGGGCAAAAAAGTATTTAGTCAGCCACCAATTGCGCATGTTCTCCCACTTAAAAAGATGAGGCCTGTAATTTTCATCATAGGTACACTTCAACTATGACAGACATAAGCAAAAAAAAAAAATCCAGAAAATCACATTGTAGGATTTTTAATGAATTTATTTGCAAATTATGGTGGAAAATAAGTATTTGGTCACCTACAAACAAGCAAGATTTCGCTCACAGACCTGTAACTTCTTTAAGAGGCTCCTCTGTCCTCCACTTGTTACCTGTATTAATGGCACCCGTTTGAACTTATCAGTATAAATACACCTGTCCACAACCTCAAACAGTCACACTCCAAATTCCACTATGGCCAAGACCAAAGAGCTGTCAAAGGACACCAGAAACAAAATTGTAGACCTGCACCAGGCTGGGAAGACTGAATCTGCAATAGGTAAGCAGCTTGGTTAGAAGAAATCAACTGTGGGAGCAATTATTATGAAATGGAAGACATACAAGACCACTGATAATCTCCCTTGATCTGGGGCTCCACGCAAGATCTCTACCCGTGGGGTCAAAATGATCACAACGGTGAGCAAAAATCCCAGAACCACACGGGGCGACCTAGTGAATGACCTGCAGAGAGCTGGGACCAAAGTAACAAAGCCTACCATCAGTAACATACTACACCGCCAGGGACTCAAATCCTGCGGTGGCAGACGTGTCCCCCTGCTTAAGCCAGTACATGTCCAGGCCCGTCTGAAGTTTGCTAGAGAGCATTTGGATGATCGGGTTAATGTCATATGGTCAGATGAAACCAAAATATAACTTTTTGGTAAAACCTCAACTCGTCATGTTTGGAGGACAAAGAATGCTGAGTTGCATCCAAAGAACACCATACCTACAGTGAAGCATGGGGGGTGGAAACATCATGCTTTGGGGCTGTTTTTCTGCAAAGGGACCAGGACGACTGAGCCGTGTAAAGGAAAGAATGAATGGGGCCATGTATTGTGAGATTGAGTGAAAACCACCTTCCGTCAGCAAGGGCATTGAAGATGACACGTGGCTGGGTCTTTCAGCATGACAATGATCCCAAACACACCGCCGGGCAACGAAGGAGTGGCTTCGTAAGAAGCATTTCAAGGTCCTGGAGTGGCCTAGCCAGTCTCCAGACCTCAACCCCATAGAAAATCTTTGCAGGGAGTTCAAAGTGTGTTGCCCAGCAACATCTGCAAAACATCACTGCTCTAGAGGAGATCTGCATGGAGGAATGGGCCAAAATACCAGCAAGTGCGTGAAAACCTTGTGAAGACTTACAGAAAACGTTTGACCTCGTCATTGCCAACAAAGGGTATATAACAAAGTATTGAGATAAATAAGTATTTGGTCAATAACAAAAGTTTCCACCATAATTTGCAAATAAATTCATTAAAAATCCTACAATGTGATTTTCTGGATTTTTTTCTTTTCATTTTGTCTGTCATAGTTTAAGTACCTATGATGAAATGTACAGGCCTCTCATATTTTTAAGTGGGAGCACTTGCACAATTGGTGGCTGACTAAATACTTTTTTGCCCCACTGTATGTCTGCCCATACCATAACCCCACCACTACCATTGGGCACTCTTCACAACATTGACATCAGCAAATCGCTCACCCACACAACATACAGTTGAAACCGGTATTCATCCGTGAAAAGCACACGTCAGCATGCCAGTGGCCATCGAAGGTGAGCATTGTCTACTGAAGATGTTACAACGCCGAACTGCACTTAGGTCAAAACCCTGGTGAGGCCGGCGAGCATGCAGATGAGCTTCCCCGAGATGGTTTCTGACATTTTGTGAATATATGATTTGGTTGTGCAAGGCCACAGTTTCATCAGTTGTCCGGGTGGCTGGTCTCAGACCATCGAGCAGGTGAAAATGCCGGATGAGGTGGTCCTGGGCTGTCGAGGTTACACATGGTCTGTGGTTGTGAGGCCGGATGGGCCTACTGCGAAATTCTTTAAAACGACGTTTGAAGGGGCTTATGGTAGAGAACTGAACAGTATATTCTCTGGCAACAACTCTGGTGGACATTTCTGCAGTCAGCATGCCAATTGCACACTCCCACAAAACTTCAGACATCTGTGGCATTGTTGTGTGACAGCTGCATATTTTAGAGGGGCCTTTTATAGTCCGCAGCACAAGGTGCACCTGTGTAATGATCATACTGTTAAATTGGCTTCTTGACATGCCACACCTGTCAGGTGGACGGATTATCTTGGCAAAGGTGAAATGCTCACTAACAGGGTCGTAAAGAACTTTGAACACAATTTGAGAGAAATAATTTGGACAATTTCTGGGATCTTTTATTTCAGCTCATGAATGCAACAATTCACATGTTGCGTTTATATTTTTTGTTCAGTCTAGATATGACATCAATCATAAGAAAAATATAACATTCATGCTTTGCCTATTCCTCTCCGACATACCGTTGCACAAACAATATGCTGATCTAGTCCTACAGCACCATAAGCCTGACGACTCATTACATTCTCCCACTGCTCAGTCTTTCGCTACATACTTCAGCCATCATTGAAGTCGTTTGTGGTGACGAGGGGAATTGTACAAAAAATGAAGACACCAGCGATTGGGTCGCCTCTAACCAAATTGAGTATCAAAGCTAATAACGAATTTTCAACCGCGCTTTACCTACGTGTGTTCAGGCTCAACCCATCGGTTTCTGGACCTGAGTCTGGGTTAGAAAATCTGTCGTTCTGCCCATGAACGAGGCAGTTAACCCACTGTTCCTAGGCCTTCATTAAAAATAATAATGTGTTCTTAACTGACTTGCCTAGGTAAAGATGAAATAAAGGTGTTAAATAAAAAATAAAATAAGCAAATCTGCGACCAAAAATACAGATTTCCGATTGTTATGAAAACTTTAAATCGGCCCTTCCGATTAAATCGGTTGACCCCTAGTCTGGGTAGCCAGGTAAACCACACCAGGTGTATCAGACTGTACTAGCTAGCTACGTTTGCGCTGGCTCAATGCCTTTAGTTAACTAGCGATTAACTGCTAACACAGATTATTTTGGCCCCAACTTGCTTAGACTAACTAGCTGTTTGCAGAGAGTTCTATAAACAAAGTAATAGCAGAATTATTAAAAGAATGTGGATTTATATTAAGATGCAAAGTGGAACGCAGCATCTTCGTCATTAAGATTTTTTTTCGTTGACCATGAGCGAACTTGGAAGGAACATAAAGTGGGTAAGGCGAGCAACTGCGCTCCTTGAGCGACGGGTCGGGGCTTGGTGTGCGCGTGCAGCGGTAGAGACTGCTCAAGTAGCAAACTATAAAATCGGACGTTAAACACCATGGAGAGGAGCTTCAAAATATTGCAGACATTTACAATTTAAACATTGCACATGTCAATATCAAAATTATATTAATCGTGCAGTCCTAATTATAAGTGCTTTATGACTGCTTTAAGGAGGATAATTCCATTGTGGGTAGTAGACCATGCCACTACTCACGTTCTCTTCTCTGTCGGGATAGGCCATGCTCCCATCCAGTCGGCTGTATTGGTAACCCCGCAGGTAGCAGTAGTCCATTAGGATATCCAAGATGGACGTCATCTGGCTGAAAATCAGCACCTGTCAACAAGGTACACAACAGGTCAGAAGTGGTCAAACATCTTACAATAAATACATATTCATGGTCAAGTATAATTTTGGGGGGATTAAAAATCAATCACTTGACTGAGGACATTAAGTATAACGACTGAATTTGGACAATTACCTTGTGTCCCCTCTTCTTCAGCTCTGGCAGCATTCTGTCTAGAATTAGGAATTTCCCTGAGGTCTGGACCAGTTGCTCATCAATCTGCAATGGAAAGCGATTCAAAGGGTGAAACAAGATCATGCATTTACACGAGCTACACCAACTGGCAGTCTAGCCTCTACTTATCAGTGCTGAGAGAAGTCATGAATGCACCCACAACATTCAATGGCCATGTCATTTCTACATAATTTGGTCACAGCCATTTCAATCGGGCAGGGCCTTTACCTTGAACTCCTGAGTGGCCGGGTCCAGTGGGTACTCTATGAGATAGGGGTGGTTACAGCACCTCTTCAGCAGCATGAGGATGTTCTGCAGTTTCAGGTTGATTTGGGAGTCCAGGGGCATCTGCACGTCCACAACCGGGGCGGGGCTGAAGAGGACCGGGACAGGCAACGAGTTAGTGAGTTGCCCCAGCAGAGGTCTCACGTGCAACTATCAACTGCAAGTCTTTAGTTAATTTTTTTTTTTAAAAGGGAGCACACATTAAAATGTTTAACATTCACAGAAAAAAATTAATTGGTACAATCATGTAGTTTGTCTTCATGGACATGTGTGTATCCAATGTATCAAGTTGTATAACAGAAAAGATAGTTTATCAAGTCTATCATTGGTATGACCAGTGCACCCCCTAGTGAGTAAAGGCACAAGCATAACAATAGAATCATCCTATTTCTATGGGCACCGCAGTGTTTGAGTCACACAGAACACTACCATAGTAGAAGATATTCTGACCTCTGCTCAGCCTCCTTCTGAACCCTCTCCAGGTATTTCTCCAGGTCATAGGGCGTGTCACCATCAGTCTCTTTGTAGTCCACAGGCCTCCTGGTCCTGCGCTTAGGCCTGCCGTCGGTCGTCAGCACCACTGGAGCCTCCACCTGACACGTCAAAGTCTATTAGAAAGCTCCTTCAAACAAAGTCCGGCCTCTGAAAAGTTGGCAATACATACATTTGCCATTCTATATAACAGCGTAGCAGTTAATTGAGGGCCTTACCTTCACCTGGCCCAGCACTTTGGCGATGGTCTTGTTGACCACAGCAGTGTAAAAAGACTCCTGTTTGACAGTGAGTGGGGCGTACACAACAATCTCCTTTTTGGGCGGCACCTCCAACGTCACATCAGACTTCAGTCTTCTCAGCAGGAATGGCGTCAGAATCTGGAGGTGAAAGAGAAGGTTTATAGACTACCTACAGGTTTAACCATTTTATCTTCCCCAGTGTATTGCAGAGCTAGTCAGTCAGAGGGCTTACCTGGTGGAGCATGTGCAGGATGTTCTGCTCTCGTTCGTTAGCCACAACATTTTTTGCATCCAAACCAATGGTGTCGATGTCAAACCACGACTCAAAGCTGTAGAGATATTAGGTGAAGCGCAATTACACTTTTTTTTTTAACAAGACAAAATAAAAACATTCCATATAGTCCCATTCCAACAGTAGAAACAGACATGTCCCCTACCTCTTGAGGTCATCAAACACCTCAGGCAGAAGGAAGTTGAGCAGTGACCACAGCTCAGCTAGATTGTTCTGCAGTGGTGTGCCCGTCAGGAGCAGCTTATTGTCCGTGGGCAGCAGCTTCAATTCCCTCACCAGTCGGCAGTTCAGGTTCTTGATCCTGTGGCCCTCATCCACAATGAGGTACTTCCAGTGGAAGCGCTGGGGAGGAAAAGCAAGGGGGTTATCAGTGAGAGGTTGAATGGGTTAAATAGGTGGCACAACTTGTAGTACACATGCATAACTCAACTTTTACGCAAATTTACCTTTGATATCAATGCATTATTTGCACGAAAAGGAAAGTTATGCTCATGCCTTTCAAAAGATAAGAGCTCAGTATCGTAAGTTCCAACCAACATCTACATCAGAATACCAAGTATAGAAAAATAACATGTAACTTCTACAGCCTACATAGAATGATAGGAGTAGGCGAGTTGGGCCTACCTGCAGAAACTTCCTGTCTATCATGGCAATCTCAAAGGAGGTGACCACCACAGGTAACATGTTGTGAGGTCCCTGGGGCTTACGAATCTGCTTTAACAACGCCATCCTATCCTTAGCAGGTCCATGGTACAGCTGCACTGACACCTTACAACACAAGATGAACAAAGACAATTTAACAGTGAAGTCAGTAACTGGCAATACAATGTTCATGTCATGTGTATCAATAGCACAACTTCTGTAATACCTGGAATGCTTATTTTTAGCAAGGAGTGTTTTTTTGTACCTCTGGAGTGAAGCGCTTGAACTCATTGATCCAGTTGGGCAGAGTGGACAGGGGGGCCACTACCAGGAAGGGACCCATCACCTTTCTCTCCAACATCATGGCCACGTGGGCGATGCACTGGATTGTCTTCCCCAGACCCATCTCATCTGCCAGGATCCCATTGATACCATTCTCCCACAACATCTGGAGAAAACAAAATACAAAACACACCAAGGATCATATGAAATACTGCATCGGTGCTCAAACAAAGAAGATGTGCATAACCAACAGTCCACACTCACCCTGAGCCACTCCACACCCTCTATTTGGTAAGACCTCATGACTCCCCCAGTGAAGAGCAAGGGCTGCTGGGCAGGCACAGCCTGCCCGTTCACCTTCCTGTCTGGGTCCAGTAGATGCTTGGCATTGTCTCTCACAGTCTCCGACAGACGGCACTTGATGTCAGCATTGGAGTCACTCATCTTTTCGATGTCCTCTGCTTCTAGCTTCTTCATCCCAGGGACCTCCTGTTATTCATGTACAGACGTATATTATTGACATTTGGAGGTACGGTACATTAAAACACCCTCCACGTTCTTGACTCTTAAGAGTAAATCAGTCCAAAAATGTCCCTTGCAGTGAATAAACAAAAGTCCTTTACCTCTTCCCCAACTTTACATTTCTTGGCCTTGGACATAATTTCCTGAAACAAAAACATGGTCAAAAAAATAACATGTTAATTTAAAAAATGTCAAATAGAGTGAAATAGGCCTTGATTTATATGTTGAGTTTACCTCTTTAGACATGACATCAGCAATTTTATAGTCTTCCTCCCTCTTCCTTTTATTTTTTTCAACTGAAAAAAACAAAAGAAACTTAAGTTGGAAATTGACATTATAGACTGTTTACACATCAACTAGAGGGGAACTCAATTGTCATGGATGCAAAGTAACGGAACACAAGGGCTACATACCTCTCCCAGCCTTTCTGCCAATGCTCTGTGACAGAAAAGTTAAGGTTAGTGATTAAGGACCTGCAGGCAGTAATTGTAACTGAAACGAACAAAAAAATGACAAAGTAAAACTCACTCACCTTCTCTGCCTTCTTTTCCAGTTTTTCTTTCTTCAGCATTTCCTGAGTTTACAGGGAAAACACAGTTAGACATGGCTTTTCAAAGACTCCTCATATGGTAGATTTGACCATTGCCTTTTTGCGTTTCCATGCATTTTCTGACCATCAAACATGAGTGAGAAAGCAATTAGGGATAGCTAGAGCAGAGTTCTACATGACCGCAGAGGGGGACTGGGAAGATCAGGGCTAAGGAGCCAAGGTACATTACTGTGGTCATTTGCTCACCCATCACACATGAGCTGTCACAGGATACGTAGTTGTACAATATGCTGTGCAAGGGCTACTTCTAATGTTCATATCCTTTGCACTGGTATTCGACTTACCTCCTGCTGCTGCTGTTCCATCTTCGTAAGAAGGAATTTGGAATATATGTTACTTTTCTCCAGCAAGTGTTGCAGTCTCTTGAAGCGAATGTCATGAGTTTCCTTCCTCTGAGCTTCTCGAGCCTAGTAAAAGATAAAAAAATAAAAAAGCACATGCCAATGTTGGGCATTAACATCCACACTTGCCAAACAAGATCAGTACAGTTTTCAAATTGTTCAAACATTTTTTTGAGCAAAGAAACCTTTTTCATAATCTCCTCTTCTTTTTTCTCTCCTTTCTCCACCAACTGCATCTCCTCTTCCTCCATCTCTTTTGTGATGACAACTTCAGACACCACATTTTCAGCTGTCACACTTGCAGCTGCTGAGAACAAGTGGTGATATGGTTCATTTACATGAAAAGGGAGAATTCTCAATTAGCTAGCAACTTCTAATTATAGATAGTTAGTACATGCCATTTAGCCACCGCTGGCCAATTATTTACTTACAATTTCCAGGCAAAGTCTCCTCCATAGCCGTACCCAGCGGTTCTTCAGATTCGTTAGGCTTCGGACAATGAGGAGACACGCTTCGGGTTTCTTCCTTTACACTGTGTTGTGAGTGAATATTCAATGAATAAGAGTGTGATAAATAACTTGCCATACAGTTAACACAGGCAAGGCCAACAGTTCAGCTAGCTAGCCTTGAAGTTATGAAACACCACACTAATGTTATTAACATTACGCTCGGGCAATTGCTTAGTCCCGCGACTAACCATTGCAGGCGGCTCATTTTGGAAGCCAAGCATCCTTGATCAACCAACCTATTCAGTTTCACCAAGATAATGTTTCCAGAGGCATATCCAATAGCTCTAGGAACAATACTTAACTTCTTTGGGGTAGGGGGCATTATTGGGAATTTTGGATGAAAAGCAAGCCCAAATTAAGCTGTCTGCTACTCAGCCATAAAAGCTAGAATATGCATATAATTGGTACATTTGGATAGAAAGCACTGAAGTTTAAAACTGTTTGAATGATGTCTGAGTATAACAGAACTCCTGGCAGACAGAAACCTGAGAAGAAATCCAACCAGGAAGTGGGAAATCTGAGGTCTGTAGTTTTTGAACTCAGCCCCTATCGAATACACAGTGGGATATTGGTCATTATGCACTTCCTACGGCTTCCACTAGATGTCAGTCTTTATAAACTTGTTTGATGCCTCTACTCTAAAGGAGGGGCTCATAAAAGCTCTTTCAGCGAGTGGTCTGGCAGAGTGCCACAAGCTCAGTCTCGCACGCTCACCTAAAAAGGTAGCTACGTTCCACTTCATTTCTGAAGACAAATGAATTGTCCAGTTTGAACATTGATTCTATACATCATTTGACGTGTTTCTACTAACTGCAACAGAGCTTTTTTGACTTTGAAAATAGTGAATGCGCTTTAAGAATGTGGATTACTGGACTGAACGCGCTAACAAAAGGAGCTATTTTGACATAAATGGACATCAAACAAAAAACATGTGGAACTGGGATTCCTGGGAGTGCATTCTGATGAAGATCAAAGTTAAGTGACTATTTATAATGCTATTCTGACAAATGTTGACTCCACAACATGGAGGATATATGTATTGGCTCTGAGAGCTCTACTCAGATTATAGCATGGTGTGCTTTTTCGGTAAAGATTATTTTAAAATCTGACACAGCGGTTGCATTAAGGAGAAGTGGATCTAAAATTCCATGCATAACACTTGTATCTTTTATCAATGTTTATTATGAGTATTTCTGTAAAATTGATGTGGCTCTCTGCAAAATTACCAGATGTATTGGAACTACTGAACGTAACGCGCCAATGTAAAGTCAGATTTTTGGATATAAATATGAACTTTACAGAACAAAACACACATGTATTGTGTAACATGAAGTCCTATGAGTGTCATCCAATGCAGATCAAAGGTTAGTGATAAAAGAAAAATCTATATTTCTGCTTTTTGTGACTCCTCTCTTTGGTTGGAAAATGGCTGAATGCTTTGTGACTAGTCGCTGACCTAACGTAATGATATGTTCTTTCACCAAAAAGCGTTTTTGAAATCGGACACTGGTTGGATTAACGAGAAGTTTATCTATAAAATGGTGTAAAATACTTCTGTCTGAGGAATTTTAATTAGGCATCTTGCAGTTTCTCTGGCCGTGCGTGAAAAACAGGCTGTTGCTTCACCTCACACTGTGCCCCTCTCTGCCGTCGTCCCTTAGCACAAGGCGATGGGGCAGAAGAGGAACCCCACCGTTGTTCGGGTGCAAGTATGTGGCGACAGTCCGTCTGCCTTGGACCCAGGGCCTAAAGAGGTAGCATGAACTGTCTCAGGGCCTCCAGGTCCCCACAAACCTTATCGGTCTGCTCTATAATGTCATCAACCCGTGGGCCAAAATTAGCCCTGGGGTGATGGGCAAATGTGCTCTGGAGAGCAGCTGGCAGACATGATTGGGCCAGCCAGACACGGCGCCAGGAGGTAACCATCTGCACCATGGCTCGTCCGTTGGCGCAGGCCACATCCTTCTGGAGCAGAGAAAGCAGACGAGACACCTCCATCACTTCCCAGAGGAGTAACTAAGTACCCTCCTGCAGCCAGGAAAACAGAGTCTGCAGGTAGGCCTGCAACAGCATGGTCGTGTTGGTAAGGCGGCCAAGAGAGCAGAGGGACCCATATGTGGCTCTCAAGTCCATCTCAAAGACTCTTTGGGGGAGGGGGCTCTAAAGTTAATGTCTCAGTGGCAGCCCACCATTCTGCAGGAGAAAGAACAAGAAATCCCTGTAGAGGAATTAGCTGAGAACCCGTGTAAGGTGATTAGCAGATAACTAAAGCAATTCACAACACATACAAAACAAGCCATTCGGCAGTTGTGTAAGGTAAATACAGTTTGCGGCATCGAGAGCCACCAATATATTAATGGATGCACACAGAGTTGTAATGAACGCTAACGAAACACAAGCACGACAAACCACGGATGGAAGATCGAGATCAACCCCACGCAAACAGCCAGTGAGTAACTTCCACGCAAGTTATTACAATTATCAGTGACTTACCAAGCATGCTTCAGAAAGTTTGTACCTCAAACCATAGGAAAAATTCAAGGGAACATGTGTCGCTCAGTAGACAATGGACCTTTTTTTATTTTTTTATTTATCCGTTATTTTACCAGGTAAGTTGACTGAGAACACATTCTCATTTGCAGCGACGACCTGGGGAAGAGTTATAGGGGAGAGGGGGATGAATAAGCCAATTGTAAACTGGGGATTATTAGGTGACCGTGATGACCTGATGGGAGTGCTCAGAGCTTCTGCTCTTTTCTGTCCATAAGAAACAATTGGATTGGTGGAAGAGGCAGGGCAGGGGCAAGGAAGGAGGGTGTGGTCAAGCAAGGCATCCCGAGGCTAGATGCCCTAGCTAGATGCCCTAAGGTCTTTATCAGAACAGGCGTAGATTAGTTTCGCCCTTTTCCAAACATGAAAAAATTTGAAAAAATAAGAGATAAAAAACTGAATTGAAATTATAGCACAACTGTGTCGGGGGAGAGGGGTGGGGGCACTAAGGAGTGCATTCACATATATCTACACATTTTCATACACACAATTGATTGTATTGTTTCCTTCTTTCCTCTCTTCTAGGTCAGTTTCAGCATTATGGACATGGGTGTATCTGTGGTCCATTTGGCCTGTCCCACCGTTTCCTTCAGTGATGGGTTGTGAGTGGCTCTGTTGATGAACTTCTGGCCAATGATTGACTGTCTATTGATGTCAGTCCAGATATGCTGTTAACGTATCTTGGTAGTCTGTAAGCCATTTATTGCTATGTTTTGGACTAGCTGTAGTCGATTAATCTGCTGCGGTGAAGCTGTTATCCAGGATGCGTGTGTCACGGCCATGGGGTCTATATTTTTATAAGGGCGGACCCCAGCCGTATACAGTATATCGAAATCCTCACCTCCGACCCCCGAAAGTCTTTCCCTCCACCGCGGAGTGATCCAATACAGTGAAACAATCGCTTTTACCCTTACACTACTATGTGGTAGAATGGACTACAATTGCAGCCCACAAGCGGAAAATAGGAGGAATTGCTGTATACAAACGTGTTTTAAAACACTTGATATTGAAGGACACATTCAAAAGTATTCACATAGAAGTATTCTTCTAGAGAAACTAAAATACATCTTGGCTGCAAACGTTATTTTGGTGAAGCCGAATAGTTTAGATTTGGTTGATCAAAGGACGCCAGCCTAGAGAAGCTTTTGCAACGAGCCATCGACCTGGGTTACTACTTAACCTTATCTAGCTGCTTGGAACAACAATTAAAGTCTTGAAACAAACAGAAGGACTTACCAACTCATATTGAAAAACTGCCAAACTAGATATGTAGTCAAATGTTTACTACTATTTTCCTGGGATATTTGTTTGAAGAATCCGTTAAAGCAAGTTACACAACATAAAGCATGCAGTAGTCTGTGTGTGATTGTATAATGAAGAAGGCGGAGCTTCAACATTTCGCGCCAAAGTGGATGCAACCAATGTAAAAGACAGGGGTGTCTGATATTTTGCTAAACCAAGTCTCTATATTTTTCTTTTGCAGAGCATCGAAAGAGAGAAGACTTGCTAGTATGATCATTACCAAAATCATATACACATTTTACTCACTACTTAACGCTTTAGAATTGTGATATGAAATCGCTTGATGAAACATGTACCCCTTCTTTGGATATCTAGATCCATTGCCTTAATATTTCCCGCAAAACTCTTGCGTTCATTCATTCGTCGACACAGTGGGTGATTCGTTTTGCATGGCCTGGCGCCCGGTGTACATGTTAGACCATTCCATTGGTGGGGGGGATATAGAAGATGATACCTATAATTTGTCACCAGAGTGGTTTGTTTACATAGCAAGTTAGGATAATTAAGTGGCTGGTTAGGTAAATTATCGTGGCAGGTTAGGAGAATGAGGTTATGGTTAGGGGTAGGCTTAGCTACAATGCTACAGTTGTTGATAAATTAGATAAAGAATGATAGCAGCAAACTCAACTGCATCCTTCAATGAGGCAGAGTGCTTGTTCATAACAAAACCCTTTGATATTGCCAACCACTTGAATAACTTTTTTGTTGACAAGATTAGAATATTTAGCCATGACATGCAGCCGTCTTCATCGACCTGGCCAAGGCTTTCGAATCTGTCAATCACCATATTATTATCGACAGACTCAGTAGCCTCGGTTTTTCTAATGAGTGCCTTGCCTGGTTCACCAACTACTTTGCAGACAGAGTTCAGTGTGTCAAATCGGAGGGCATGTTGTCCGGTCCTCTGGCAGTCTCTATGGGGGTGCCACAGGGTTCAATTCTCGGGCCGACTCTTTTCTCTGTATATATCAATGATGTTGCTCTTGCTGCGGGCAATTCCCCGATCCACCTCTACGCAGACGACACCATTCTGTATATTTCTGGCCCTTCCTTGAACACTGTGCTTTCTAACCTCCAAACAAGCTTCAATGCCATACAACACTCCTTCCGTGGCCTCAAACTGCTCTTAAACGCTAGTAAAACCAAATGCATGCTTTTCAACCGTTCGCTGCCTGCACCCGCACGCCCGACTAGCATCACCACCCTGGATGGTTCCGACCTAGAATATGTGGACATCTATAAGTACCTAGGTGTCTGACTAGACTATAAACTCTCCTTCCAGACTCATATCAAACATCTCCAATCTAAAATCAAATCTAGAGTCGGCGTTCTATTCCGCAACAAAGCCTCCTTCACTCACGCCGCCAAACTTACCCTAATAAAACTGACTATCCTACCAATCCTCGACTTCGGCGATGTCATCTACAAAATAGCTTCCAATACTCTACTCAGCAAACTAGATGCAGTTTATCACAGTGCCATCCGTTTTGTTACTAAAGCACCTTATACCACCCACCACTGCGACCTGTATGCTCTAGTCGGCTGGCCCTCGCTACATATTCGTCGACAGACCCACTGACTCCAGGTCATCTACAAGTCCATGCTAGGTAAAGCTCCGCCTTATCTCAGTTCACTGGTCACGATAGCAATACCCACCCGTAGCACACGCTCCGGCAGGTGTATCTCACTGATCATCCCTAAAGCCAACACCTCATTTGGCCGCCTTTCGTTCCAGTTCTCTGCTGCCTGTGACTGGAACGAATTGCAAAAATCGCTGAAGTTGGAGACTTTTATCTCCCTCACCAACTTCAAACATCTGCTATCTGAGCAGCTAACAAATCGCTGCAGCTGTACATAGTCCATCGGTAAATAGCCCACCCAATTTACCTACCTCATCCCCATACTGTTTATATTTATTTACTTTTCTGCCATTTTGCACACCTGTACATGACCATCTGATCATTTATCACTCCAGTGTTAATCTGCAAAATTGTAATTATTCGCCTACCTCCTCATGCCTTTTGCACACAATGTATATAGCCTCTTTTTTTTCTTTTTTTCTACTGTGTTATTGACTTGTTAATTGTTTACTCCATGTGTAACTCTGTGTTGTTGTCTGTTCTGCTATGCTTTATCTTAGCCAGGTCGCAGTTGTAAATGAGAACTTGTTCTCAAGTAGCCTACCTGGTTAAATAAAGGTGAAATAAAATAAATAAAATACAATAAAAAACAACAAACACAGAGCCTTCATATTCATGCATAATGGACCAAGTAATGTAATACAAGCACTGTAGTTTTGAGTTCTGCAAAGTTGGTGTGGAAGAGGTAAAAACATTGTTGCTATCTATCAACAAGGACTAGCCACCTGGTACTGACAACCTTGATGGTACAGTAAATTGCTGAAGTTGGTAGCGGAATACATTGCGGCTCCTGTTTGCCATATCTTCAATTTAGGTCTAGAAGACTGTGTTCCCTCAGGCCTGAAGGGAGGCAAAGGTCATTCCACTGCCCAAGAATAGCAAAGCACCCTTTAATGGTTCAAACGGCTGACCAATCAGCCTGTTACCGATGCTTAGCAAACTTTTTTGTATTTGGTAAAACACCATTTTTTCCAATGTTATTTTATAGAAAACTAATTAACAACAGACTTCCAGCATGCTTATAGGGAAGAACACTCAACATGCTCGGTACCAACACAAATGACTGATGATTTGCTAAAAGAAATTGATAATAAGAAGATTGTCGGAGCTGTTTTGTTAGATTTCAGTGCAGCTTTTGATATCATTGATCATAACCTATTGCTGAAAGAAATTAGATGTTATGGATTTACATCCTCTGCCTTATCATGGATTGAAAGTTATCTATCTAATAGAACACCGAGGGTTTTCTTTAATGGAAGCCTCTCTAATGCAAATTTGGTTTAGTGTGGTGTACCACAGGACAGCCAGCTTGGGACATTGTTTTCTGTTTTTACTCATGACCTTCCACTGATCTTGAAAAAAACCTGTGTCTTTGTACACTGCTGACTCAACCGTATTCACATCAGCTATGACAGTAAAATAAATAACTGACACCATTAACATAGAGCTCCAGTCCATTTTAGAATGGGTAACTAGAAATAGTCGCGCTAAATATCTCAAACTAAAAGCATTGTTTCTGGGACAAATCACTCACTCAACCCTAAACTTGATCTAGATCTATTACTGAATAATGTGGCGATTGAGGAGACTAAACTGCTGGGTGTAACCCTAGATAGCAAGCTGTCATGGTCAAAACATATCGAATCAAAGGTTGCTAAAATGGGTAGTATGTGCATGATAAGGTGTTGCTCTGCTTTTTTGACATCTAAATGAACCAGGCAGGTCCTACAGACCCTATTTTTGTCGCACCTGGACTACTGCCCAGTTGTGTGGTCATATGCTTCAGAGAAGGACATATGAAAATTGCAGTTGGTCCAGAACAGAGCACCATGTATTTCACTTAGCTGTACTGTACATGGAGGACGAATGTCAGTAGTATGCATGTCAATCTCTCCTGGCTCAAAGTTGAGGAGAGACTGACTGCATCACTATTGGTCTTTGTGTGAGGTGTTGATGGGTTAAAGGTACCAAACTGTCTGTTTAAGTAGTTGGCACACAGTTTGGACACTCATTGATACTACACAAGACATTCCGCCAGAGGTTTCTTCACAGCCCCCAGGTCCAGAACAAAGGCTGGGAAATGCACAGTTAAATAGAGCCATGTCTACATGGAAATCTCTGCCACCCCAGGTAACTCAAGCTAGCAATAAAACAAGATTTTAAGAAAAAAACTGGGGTCTGTGAAGAGACACAGACATTTTATATATTTTGAATTGTATTTTGAATTGTATTATGTATTGTAAAATATAGTGTTAGTTATTTTATGTATTTTATTTGTTGTATTTTATTTCCTGTTTGGACCCTAGGAAGAGAAGCCTAATTGGGGATTCTAATAAAATACTAAACACTGTTGTCCCCGACGCAACCACTAGATGGAGCTGTAGGCATACTCCATTTAGCCACAACTGTGGAAACGTAAACAAACCATCTGTAGCACACATCATCAGTATCAATAAGTAGGCTATGTTCATCATACTATAACCTATTAGTAATTGAAGACATCTGAATGTAATTCATGTTTTGAAAAAAAAGTAAGTTGTTTGGACAAGAAAGATTATCCCTTATCATAACACTATCCATTCCAGATGAGAATATTGTGTTACTTTTTCCTCCTCAGTAACCAGGTTTCCCTCCAACCTTTTTACGTGAGTAAAGTCAATTTCGGATATAAAATGACAGGTCTGATGGAAACATAACATTTTCCGGTAAACTTTCCAAATGTCTACAAAATAAAATACGCTAGACAAGGTGAGGTCTTTTAGTGTTGGTAAAAAATAATTATGTGAGTAATGTTGGTGGAGACGCTTTTATGCGCAAATATTGATATAATAACCATCACATCGAAGTAAACTTGGAGACGCGATGACATGTTGTGTGGTCCTGCCACTATGACTTGCCGGCAAAGCATGCAGTTTATTAGGCTACAGATGAAATATATTATGATAACCACAGGGTGGTGAACATGCAAGGTGATGAGCTTGATGTTCCTTTTCGATAAATATCAAGGGTCTTATAATGGTGACATGATCATCGATGCTTGGCTGCCCTTTGACAAAATAATCTTGCTATTTTGTCCACTATAATCTCATCATGTTGGCCAGTGGTTCCCAACCAGGGGTACTAGGGCTTAATTGGCCTATCTACAGGGGGTACTTGAAAAGACTCATGAGTCCATATGGTTACTGGTACAATGCACGTGAAGGGGTACTTCAGGAGTACTCCGGGCAGAGCAAATAAAATTCAGTTCTGTAGTAGGGTAACCAAAAAAGGTTGGGAACCACTGATGTAGGCTATATGTGCGCTTAAGCCAACAGTGGGGAATAAGAGTACAGTGATGGGCCTCAACATCATGATTTAACTGGACAGCACTATATAGGGCAGAACCAAAGTCGTCAGGTCCAGAGTCATTCTCCCTGTCAGGTCCAGCATCAGTTTCCCTGTCAGGTCGAGAGTAAGTTTCCCTGTCAGGTTCAGAGTCAGTTTCCCTGTCAGGTCGAGAGTAAGTTTCCCTGTCAGGTTCAGAGTCAGTTTCCCTGTCAGGTCGAGAGTAAGGTTCCATGTCAGGTCGAGAGTAAGTTTCCCTGTCAGGTCGAGAGTAAGTTTCCCTGTCAGATCCAGCATCAGTTTCCTTGTCAGGTCGAGAGTAAGATTCCCTGTCAGCTTCAGAGTCAGTTTCCCTGTCAGGTCGAGAGTAAGTTTCCCTGTCAGGTTCAGAGTCAGTTTCCCTGTCAGGTCGAGAGTAAGTTTCCCTGTCAGGTCGAGAGTAAGTTTCCCTGTCAGATCCAGCATCAGTTTCCCTGTCAGGTCGAGAGTAAGTTTCCCTGTCAGGTCGAGAGTAAGTTTCCCTGTCAGGTTGAGAGTAAGTTTCCCTGTCAGATCCAGTCAATTTCTCTGTCAGGTCCAGAGTCATTCTCCCTGTCAGGTCCAGTCGTTCTCCCTGTCAGGTCCAGAGTCAGTTTCCCTGTCAGGTCGAGAGTAAGTTTCCCTGTCAGGTCGAGAGTAAGTTTCCCTGTCAGATCCAGTCAATTTCTCTGTCAGGTCCAGAGTCATTCTCCCTGTCAGGTCCAGTCGTTCTCCCTGTCAGGTCCAGAGTCAGTTTCCCTGTCAGGTCGAGAGTAAGTTTCCCTGTCAGGTCGAGAGTAAGTTTCCCTGTCAGATCCAGTCAATTTCTCTGTCAGGTCCAGAGTCATTCTCCCTGTCTGGTCCAGAGTCGTTCTCCCTGTCTGGTCCAGAGTCATTCTCCCGGTCAGGTCCAGAGTCGTTCTCCCTGTCTGGTCCAGAGTCGTTCTCCCTGTCAGGTCCAGAGTCAGTTTCCCTGTCAGGTCCAGAGTCGGTTTCTCTTTCAGGTACAGAGACGTTCTCCCTGTCAGGCCCACAGTTATCAGCACTAGGCTTTGAGCCTTCAGCCGTTAAGTTTCGCTGTGTCCAGCTCTAGTCGGCCCTCAGTCCACTGCTCTGCCAGGCTATAGGTTCTCTGCCCCACTAGGTCTGCAGCATCTGCCCTCAGATGGTCCGTAGCCCCCAGCCTCGGTCGGCAAGCAGTCAGCTCCCTCAGTGCTCCACTCCAAACCACCGCCCTAGTTCTAGGCATTAGGTCTCCTGCTCCCCTAGATCCAGAGTTATCTGCTCCTCTAGGTGTGCAGTTAGACCGTTCTCAACCCTCAGCCTGTACCCAGTTGCCTATACTAGCGCTAGACTACACGATCCCTGCTCGACTAGATTTGCAGCCTGCACCATGCCTGGCTTGAAATCCTCAGATTTAGTAGTGAGTTCCAATTCCCCTGCCCTGCTAGGCCCTCAGCACTCTGACCTGGGGGAACCACCATTTCCAGACCCGGGGGGCCTGGTGTCTCTAGTTCTGCGGGGTTGCCTGCCACCTGCCTTGGACGACCCTCAGCCCTTCCCACGTGGGAGACCACCTGACCTCTACTTTGGGGCCCAGCCACCTCCAGATCCTTGATGATCATTGCCCAGGATCACCACATGGTCCACCATGGGAGTCATCGCTTTCAGCAGTGGTGAAAGAGTCACCAGCCTCAACCACAGCCAGCGAGCTGCCAACAATAGTTGTGGCCGGCATGCAACATTCCTCCACCACAGTAGGTGAGCCACTTGCTTCAGCCGTGGCCAGTCTCCGGCATTGCATTCAGTATCTAAGCATGGGGCCCAGCTGCCCTGCACCAGCTGAGTTAGAGGGCCCTCCCCCACCCGCTTGGCATTCCATGGGGCGGCCCAGGACTGTCTCTGCGTATCAGTGTGTCAAATTAATTAATCACTGTCTTTTGTTGAATTTATATAACAACATTCCAACTTTGTTTAGCATTATCTAGTCCAAATTTGGCATGATTCCACTATTTGTATAGATTTGTGTCACTTTCAAGAGGGGCTTTTATTTTGAAGGCAAACTATAAATGCCACTATTGTGGCTAATCCTTACTGTGGCTAGTTTCACATAGGTGTCGGACCATTTAAGACGTGGGAGCCGGATGAAGCTAGTTAGCTGCTTATTATGTTAGCTGGGTCATGTGGTTTGGTAAGAAGAATGCCCCTCTTCCCACAGGTGTTATTACTATCTCTGAAGGTTTAGAGCTTGTGGTAGTCACCTCATACAAGTACTTGGGATTATGGCTAGACGGTGCACTGTTCTTCTCTCAGCACATATCAAAGCTGCAGGCTAAAGTTAAATCTAGACTTGGTTTCCTCTATCGTATTAACTCCTCTTTTACCCCAGCTGCCAAATGAACCCTAATTTAGATGACCATCCTACCCATGCTAGATTACGGAGATGTAATTTATAGATCGGCAGGTAAGGGTGCTCTCGAGAGGGTAGATGTTCTTTACCATTCGGCAATCAGATTTGCCACCAATGCTCCTTATAGAACACATCACTGCACTTTATACTCCTCTGTAAACTGGTCATCTCTGTATACCCGTCGCAAGACCCACTGGTTGATGCTTATTTATAAAACACTCTTAGGCATCACTCCCCCCATCTGATATATCTATTGCAGCCCTCATCCTCCACATACAACACCCGTTCTGCCAGTCACATTCTGTTAAAGGTCCACAAAGCACCCACATCCCTGGGTCGCTCCTCTTTTCAGTTTGCTGCAGCTTGCAACTGGAACGAGCTGCACAAACACTCAAACTGGACAGTTTTATCTCAATCTCTTCATTCAAAGACTCAATCATGGACACTCTTAATGACAGTTGTGGCTACTTTATGAGATGTATTGTTGTTTCTACCTTCTTGACCTTTGTGCTGTTGACTGTGCCCAATAATGTTTGTACCATGTTTTGTGCTTCTACCATGTTGTGTTCTCACCATGATGTTGTTATGTTGTGTTGCTACTATGCTGTATTGTCATGTGTTGCTGCCTTGCAATATTGTTGTCTTAGGTCTCTCTTTATGTAGTGTTGTGATGTCTCTCTTGTTGTGTTGTGTGTTTTGTCCTGTGTTAATAATGTATTTATTATTTTATTTTTATCCCAGGCCCCTGACCTCGCAGGAGGCCTTTTGCTTTTTGGTATGTCGTCATTGTAAATAAGAATTGTTTCTTAATAACTGACTTGCTTTGTTAAAAATGAAATGAACAAGAGAGAGGTTAAACGTATGTTGGATTGTGTGCGTACTGGTAGCTGAGTCAGGTGCAGGAGAGCAGAGATTTGTGAACAGGCGCACACTTTATTTAGGCAAAAGTGCAAAATGCGCAAAACAGTCACAAGAATTATGTTTAACAATAAACATCTTTGTGAGAAAGAACATGGAAAAAACAAGCCAGTCTGGCGCATCAACAATACACAACAATACACACACAACACAAACAATCTTACACAAAGACATGATGGGGAACAGAGGAATAAATACATGTAGATTGATTGGGGAATGATAATCAGGTGTGCAGGGAACAAGACAAAACAAATG
Source organism: Oncorhynchus masou masou (assembly GCF_036934945.1). Lineage (NCBI taxonomy): Eukaryota > Metazoa > Chordata > Actinopteri > Salmoniformes > Salmonidae > Oncorhynchus > Oncorhynchus masou. The sequence goes on from NC_088235.1 coordinate 57,934,047, forward strand.
GATACATGAAAAATGGAGCGGTGATGGCTAGGGCTCAAAAGCCGGTGACGTCAACCGCCGCCCAAACAAGGAGATGAGCCGATTTCGGCGGAAGTCGTGACAACGTATGCTAAATCTGGCATAAGATTATTTCCACACTTTACAATAACTCTGTTGCAGTGGTTTTAGGTAGTCTCTGTATAGGCTATTCCCTCCATCGCGACACTGCTGCCCATGTCCATTGCAGATATATATATAAGTATATATATAAAAAGATATGTAACCGAGTAAAGGGAGACGTAAAGTAAGAATTGAACCTGTGAACAGATCAAATTTAACCGTTACGTTTCATGTTTCACGCATGACTTTTCTTATGATCCTAACAATTTACGTATGAATTTTCTTACGATCCTAAGGATACATACGTTCAACCTTTTGGCAGCTATCTGGCTCTATAAAAACTTTACCAGCATCATAGCATATGTATCGGTGAATCGCTGTGACATATGATATACGAATGATAGTGTTAATCAATGTGTAATAACTACGTAAATGTTTTATTAACGTGTTAAATTCTTGTGTGACAAGCAGTCAAATTTATTTGACACGCAAAGACCCAAACGGCTTTCCATAATCTTGTGCCCGACTACTCAATCATAGACGTACCACGCAACCAATTCTCAATTCAAGGGGCTTTATTGGCATGGGAAACATGTGTTAACATTGCCAAAGCAAGTGATGTAGATGATATATAAAAGTGACCATTGGACGAGGAGATGGGCAGCTCCATTGTATTAACAGCCAGTGTGTACGTTGCCCATGTGTCGTCACTGGGCTGCATGGAGCATTCTGGGTGATTCTGGGACAAGGAGGGGTCTCCAAGGAGTGAATGGGAAGTCAACTGGGCTCTAGCTCAAAACCAAACATTAGCATGAATTTCGTGAACAAGAAGTACAACATTTCAAATATTTTCCGAGATGTGAGAATGAACTTGTTCTCTGTAATATCAGTATAGGTCGTTATCAATAAAACGTCACAATAAGGTGCAGAGTGTTTGATTTGCCTGCTGGGGGGCAAAAGAGACCCCCAACTCCTCTAAAACCATTAATAACTAAGTGCCGTTTTCAATGGATTGTTAAATAAATGTACATTATTTGGTTGTAATATCATTACCTTTTGAAGAGCATAGTCAGAACTACACATTTTCCATGATTCCATCTAAAACAAGTGCGCACATTTAGCTCTATCATCAGAGTGATACAGCAAGTAACTGCATGCTTATCATGATCAGTAAACGTCAATTGATCATGTCATTTCAGGTATGTTGAGGCTAATATCACGTATCTCTCAATATTGCCCACCATTAATTGAGTATTTGAGTGATATAAAATCAAAGTAAACTACAAGTTTAATTGATGTAGATTAATTTCCCATGTTTGTGGGCTCTGCCTATCTAGCAGCTGAAGTGCGCATTTGCCGATGTACTGTTAGCTGATAGTGTTTACTTTGCAAGCTACCGGTAGAAACGTTGTACAGTGGTAAATAGACATACTCTACTTTTTTTCTCCAACCAACATAGGCCTACCTAGTGAAGTTAGCTAACATTATCCCCTTTTCAACAGTGTTTTTAACGTGTTTAATCACGATTGCTGCTGACAGGCATGATAGGCTACATTGATTAATGGACCACGTTAAATTGGCTAGCTAGCTAATAACAGACCACGTCAATATGGCTAGTTAGGAAACTAACTTTCAGGGGATAAACTAGGTGGCTATATCCAAATATTGTTCTATTTGCTTGCCGTCTACACTGAGTGTACAACACATTAAGAACACCTGCTCTTTCCACGATAGACTGATCAGGTGAATCCAGAAAAAAGCTTTATTGATAACGACCTATACTGTAGCTTTGGAATCGTGACGTTACGTACTTTTGAGGAAAATAGGCAGGTTTTGACTCATACCCTGATTTTGAGAAGGGATTGCTGACGCTTAGCAACCGCGTGACGCAACATGACGTGAACGCGATTGATCGACAGTCTGCTGGGAGAGGTGTTATACATTCCTCAATTCATTGCTCAATGGGATTCCTATCTCCTCCCTTCTCTAATAGCTCTGCCTGTTCTTCTCAGCGGTAGCGGCTTGACTACATTTTGTCCCTATAATCAATATCCACATGGTGTGACAATTCTGTGTTTAAACAATGAGCCAGAATTTGGGCACCATTGCAGGGGAAGGTTCTCCTGCAATGAGGAAGTACAAAAGATAGTGCTGGAGCACATGGTCTGAACAGATTGTAAGCTTTATCAAAAATATGAATACAAATATTATACTTTTCTGCTGTCATCAAAGAGATTTCTTACATGCTGACCACACCACTCACATACATGTTATTAAATAATTGCACCAACACTGCTTGCGCAGGTCAAAGAGGGTCTTCGTAGCCAGGCACTAAAATAGAACTTGGTTCTATATGTGAAGCAAGTCCCGCCTCTCTCATGTCCTCATTGGTTTTAAGAGCATATATCCATGTGGGTGATTGAAAGATGAACTGAGGTCCACACTCCAGTCGGTGATGGTAATGCACCTTAAAGTTAAAGTTGGTTGCCAACCTCAATATAAAGTCCAGAGAAGAAGAAGAACCCTGAAGGAGGAGAGATGACTAGAAACTAACTCAGTTTACCCTTTTATCTGAAGATTAATCATCGGAGTAGAGGACCTTGTGCATTTCAGGTAAAATAACAACCCAATGTTTGTATCCCAGGACAAATTAGCTAGCAACAGCAAGCAAGCAAGTTAAATTGCCATAAATGTTTAATGCTTTTCGACCTGTCCCCAAATTATAGTTGGTTCAGAGTTTGTTTTGATATTTCAACCTGCAAGTCCTGATAACCTCTGGTGTGGGTGGACAAAATCAACATGCGCACAATGACGCACACGGTGTGGTCATCATGTTAGTCCTTTGGTGTGACGCCTTTTGATTGTATAATTTAAAATAAATCATATTTATTTAACAATTGAAATATAAAAAGCTATGAGAAAATGTTCTGGTGAAATCAAATGGAAGGCTTATTGTTAACAATAAGGACCAAAATGGACCATACAGCCTGAAATTTCCAACGCCATGACAGCTTTTTCTGCTTGGTCACATCAGAGGAAATAACTGCCACTCCAAGGGACATAAATATGCTTCTATAATGACTTTTTTTTCATCAAATAACACTTTTTTTGTATTTTTGACAACTATCCTGTTGCAATTTGGATACTTTTAAGTGGTTCTGAGTGGAATAGTTACATTTTCATTCTACCAGGTCTGGTTTCTCTGCTTCGCCGACCTCTGGGTCACCCTATTCAGAATCAGTGACACTTTGTGTTTTTCAAACCTTGTTATGGGCTCCATTGTGCTGTATACTCCAACGGAACACATCACGAGTGGTGCCTCAGCTCTCACAGCTTCCACGGCTTCAGCTGTTGGTAGGATGGTGCCAGTCTTTTCCCAAAGATTAAGCCATATAAGTCTTAGTAGACACGGCCTGTACAGTGAAACTGCAAATGGCTCATTAAATTAGTTATGGTTCCTTTGATTGCTCCAACGTTACTTGGATGACTTCAGCAGTTATAGAGATGATACATTCCAACAAAGTGCTGACCTTCGTGGATGCATGTGCTCTTCTATGAATTCTGCAAGCTCGGAGTGGTGTCCATCCTAACATAGTTGGCCCTGCGCTCGTGGTTGGAGCTAGCGTGGAGTGGTGTCCGTCCTAACATAGTTGGCCCTGCGATCGTGGTTGGAGCTAGCTCGGAGTCGTGTCCGTCCTAGCATAGTTGGCCCTGCGCTTGATGATCCCTGCTCTAGTGCCTTCATCTTATCACTTTTTTTTATTTAACCTTGAACAGTTACAAATGTACTAAAAACAACTTAAGTAGTACTTTAGAGTTTTTTTAACTTAAGTACTTTACATCACTGAGTGTTCTACCTCGTTGTTGGCACGCTGAATAAGAGTACCTGGGACCTGGTGTCTGAGTGGAGCAGCTTGCCTTCGTCGTCCTAGTCACTATCATTGGCCAAGCGGCCGTGGCTCCCGTGACTTGGATGATCATCTGCCTATTACGACTCTGGAAAGGGGTTAGAGGTCATGGGCATGGTTTTAAGCGCTGCTGCTCTCCCCTGGGCTACCAACAGGAGACGTACTGGTCCCAGTTCAGCTCCTAAGAGCATGACCTTTTCCATGCACGCACCCTGACTTCCGACAGTGTGAAGAGCTACTTTTGATTCGAGGAGAAGGGGAAACGGGAGGAGCACCAGAGCGCCAGCCCCATCTTTAGCACAGTGTGGAACTGGATCTCTGGGTTCTACCTGTACAGGGAGAACAAGGGACTGCCCCTCTACAGCCACTACTTCAACAAGTGGGCCCAGTACAGTGTGGAGAACAACATTGAGGCCACAGAGAAAGAAATCCTGGGAATTCACAGGTACTGCAGGCTTTTGTACCAGCCCAGCACTGACACATTCAACTGATTAACTTTATAGGCAAGTCCTTGATTTAGATGAATGAATCAGGTGGTGTAAGCACAGGGATAGAACCAAAGCATACACACCCAATGGGTACCCAGGACCAGGGTTGAAGAACACTGGCCTAGGTAGATTAGTACTTTACTTGTATTCTCCCACATTGATATGTGTAACCTCCTTCAACTTGTGATAAATGTAAGCAATTGGAATAGACTCAAATATGGACTGAAATAAGGTTCCCATCGTTACTGTCATTGTTCCCCATTTACTTCTGTTGTCTTCCAGTTGTCAAATGCTTGTAATGGCTGATAAATGATTTCTAAGTTTGTGTTTATATGCTTATTGTGTATAGTTCACGGTCCATGTTTAACAGGACGTTGTATGCAAGGTGATTTACCCTCCCCCCAATAGCTTTTCTTTAAGATGGTCAGTTACTGTAACATCCTGCACTTCCAAACATCAGCCAGTAGACAGAGCGCCTTTCTCTCTTTTTTACTCGTAACTTTATATTTTGCCTGTCTTCCTGATTATCTCTAAGATAGTTGCTAAGTCTGTCAGTTCCTGTGTGTGTTTATCTGATTGCTTATCTGCTTGTCTGTCTGACTATCAGATTCACTGGCTGCCTAATTGTCCCACTGTCAAACACACCTGTCTGCTTATCTGTCTAGGAGCCTTTCATGTGTACCTATCATTTTGCCTGTTTGTCCTCATATCTGTCCATGTTACCACGGTCGAGTTCCTGCCCAACTAAATGTGCAGGTGTTGCATTGCATCAACCAAGGGTTGCGTGCCACGTAATCGACTGTGCAGTCAGGCATCAGATTTTGCTATATCATATGTGGTTAGCTGATATGTTTAATCCATGCTTTGTAAGATCTGGCATGAGTCTGCAATTGTGTCAGGCAAGAACTTGACCATCTGTCTGCCTGCTGTCTGTCTGTGATCCTGCCTGCCTTCCCAGCTCCCAACAAACATTCCCACAACTTTAGGGAACCTTTCCTTAAGAATCTCATTAGGTCATTAACTAATGTTTTCATATGATTTTTTTTAAATGTAGTTTATTAATTCAACCATTTAAAAAAACAAGCACACATAAAACTTGAAAAGCCATACATGCACATGAGTAAAATCACAGAGCATAACACACAATAAAGTCTGGGACTTATTTCCATTGTGTCCCTCTTGAAACAAGATGGCTAGGCAAGATTGAACACGATTGAACACTGTATGGCATTGAGATAATAAAACATGAAAACAAAGAAGAACATCTATCTCATCATTGCAGTTACATTGTAGGGGTTAATCATATGCAGACAACAGTTTTTACTTTATTTTTAAAGCTGCCCAGAGAGGACGTTGTTTTTATGGGCAAAGGCAGCTCATTCCAATGTTCCCATGATGTGCAAGGAATGTTTCCAAGAGACCCTTCCCTTAATGTCAAATAGAACTTACCCACAACATGGTTACCATGTTCTCAGAATTGAAGATATTAATGTTCTAGACATGTTTCATGGGAACGTTGCAAGAACATTCATGTGTCCAGTTTTCTGTGGGTTATGACGGGGTTTTCAAAATGGGGTCCACAGACCCATGGTAATGCAGGGAGTCCGCGGCCATATCTCTCTCTCTCTCTCTCTCTCTCTCTCTCTCTCTCTCTCTCTCTTTCTCTCTCTCTCTCTACACACACTATCATTCAAAAGTTTCGGGTCACTTAGAAATGCCCTTGTTTTCCATTAATACATACATTAAATAAGTTGCAAAATTAAGAGGAAATATAGTCTTTAATCAAATAATCCTCCATTTGCAGGAATTATAGCCTTGCAGACCTTTGGCATTCTAGTTGTCGATTTGTTGAGGTAATCTGACGAGATTTCAACCCATGCTTCCTGAAGCACGTCCCACGAGTTGGATTGGCTTGATGGGCACTTCTTACATACCATACGGTCAAGCTGCTCCCACAACAGCTCAATAGGGTTGAGATCCGGTGACCATTGCTGGCCACTCCATTATAGACCAGCTGACTGCTTCTTCCCTAATTAGTTCTTGCATAGTTTGGAGCTGTGCGCTTTTAATTGGAAATTGAATCCAATTAAGCGCTGTCCACATGTTATGGCATGGCGTTGCAAAATGGAGGGATAGCCTTCCTTCTTCAAGATCCCATTTACCCTGTACATATCTCCCACTTTACCACCACCAAAGCACCCCCAGACCATCACATTGCCTCCACCATGCTTGATAGATGGCGTCAAGCACTCCTCCAGCATCTTTTCATTTTTCTGCATCTCACGAATGTTCATCTTTGTGATCCTCAAACTTAGATTCGTCTGTCCATAAATCTTTTTTCCAATCTTCCTCTGTCCAGTATCGGTGTTCTTTTGCCTGTCTTTATCTTTTCTTTTTATTGGCCAGTTTGAGGTATGGCTAATTGAGTGTATGTAGACTTCTGACCCACTGGGAATGTGATGAAAGAAATAAAAGCCAGAAATCTCATCTTTTTAAATGGGAGAACTTGCACAATTGGCGGCTGACTAAATTATTTTTTGCCCACGTGTGTGTGTGTGTGTATATACATATATACTTCAACTGTGTGTATATATATATGTGTATATATATATACACATATATATACACACATATATATATATATATATATATATATATATATACACATATATATACACATATATATATATATATACTAATTGAGTGTATAAATCATTCACAATCATTCACAAAATAAATCATTCACTCTACTATTATTCTGACATTTCACATTCTTAAAATAAAGTGGTGATCCTAACTGACCGAAGACAGGGAATTTTTACTAGGATTAAATGTCAGGAATTGTGAAAAACTGAGTTGAATTTGTTTTTGGCTAAGGGTGTATGTAAACTTCCGACTTCAACTGTGTGTATATATATATAAATGTCAGGAATTGTGAAAAACTGAGTTGAATTTGTTTTTGGCTAAGGTGTATGTAAACTTCCGACTTCAACTGTGTGTATATATATATATACACACAGTTGAAGTCGGAAGTTTACATACACCTTAGCCAAAAACAAATTCAACTCAGTTTTTCACAATTCCTGACATTTAATCCTAATAAAAATTCCCTGTCTTCGGTCAGTTAGGATCACCACTTTATTTTAAGAATGTGAAATGTCAGAATAATAGTAGAGTGAATGATTTATTTCAGCTTTTATTTCTTTCATCACATTCCCAGTGGTAGCATTGCCTTTAAATGGTTTAACTTGGGTCAAATGTTTTGGCTAGCCTTCCACAAGCTTCCCACAATAGGTTGGGTGAATTTTGGCCCATTCCTCCTGACAGAGCTGGTGTAACTGAGTCAGGTTTTATAGGCCTCCTTGCTCGCACACGCTTTTTCAGTTCTGCCCACACGCTTTTTCAGTTCTGCCCACACGCTTTTTCAGTTCTGCCCACACGCTTTTTCAGTTCTGCCCACACGCTTTTTCATGGCTTTGTGATGGCCACTCCAATACCTTGACTTTGTTGTCCTTAAGCAATTTTGACACAACTTTGGAAGTATGCTTTGGCTCATTGTCCATTTGGAAGACCCATTTGCGACCAAGCTTTAACTTCCTGACAGATGTCTTGAGATGTTGCTTTAATATAACCACAACATTTTCCATTCTCATGATGCTATCTATTTTGTGAAGTGCACCAGTCCCTCCTGCAGTAAAGCACCCCCATAACATGATGCTGCCATCCCAGTGCTTCACGTTTGGAATTATGTTATTCGGCTTGCAAGCCTCCCCATTTCCCTCTCAACATAACGATGGTCAGTATGGCCAAACAGTTCTATTTTTGTTTCATCAGACCAAAAAGAACGATCTTTGTCCCCATGTGCAGTTGCAAACCGCAGTCTGTTTTTTTATGGCGGTTTTGGAGCAGTGACTTCTTCCTTGCTGAGCAGCCTTTCGGGTTGTCGATATAGGACTTGTTTTACTGTGGATATAGATCATTTTGTACCTGTTTTCTCCAGCATCTTCACAAGGTCCTTTGCTGTAGTTCTGGGATTGATTTGCACTTTTCTCACCAAAGTACATTCATCTCTAGGAGCCAGAACATTTCTCCTTCCTGAGCGGTATGACGTCTGCATGGTCCCATGGTGTTTATACTTGCGTACTATTGTTTGTACAGATGAACGTGGTACCTTCAGGAGTTTGGAAATTGCTCCCAAGGGTGTACTAGACTCGTGGAGGTCTACAATTTTTTTCTGAGGTCTTGGCTGATTTCTTTTGATTTTCCCATGATGTCAAGCAAAGAGGCATTGAGTTTGAAGGTAGGCCTTGAAATATATCCACAGGTACACCTCCAATTGACTCAAATGATGTCAATTGGCCTATCAGAAGCTTCTAAAGCCATGACATTTTATGGAATTTTCCCATGCTGTTTAAAGGCACAGTGAACTTAGTGTATGTAAACTTCTGACCCACTGGAATTGTGATACAGTGAAATAAAATGTCTGTAAACAATTGTTGGAAAAATTACTTGTGTCATGCGCAAAGTAGATGTCCTAACCGACTTGCCAAAACTATAGTTTGTTAAGAAGAAATTTGTGGAGTGGTTGAAAAACGAGTTTTAATGACTCCAACCTAAGTGTATGTAAACTTCCGACTTCAACCGTGTGTGTGTGTGTGTGTGTGTGTGTGTGTGTGTGTGTGTGTGTGTGTGTGTATACATATAATAATTCATGTAATTTTTTAAATTAATATTATTAACAACAGATTAAGATACCTTCTGTGGAATAAGTGTGTAATACAATACAATACAATGTAATATCATATACAATACTAAAGGCAATATTATTCCAACCTCATAGTGTGGAAATATACAAAATATTTTGTATATTTCCACACTGAGGTTGGAATAATATTGTGAAATTGTGAAAAGTTGTGATAATGCCCTTTTAGCTGTTTGAAAATACCACCTGAAATTTCAGCCTGTTTTGGTGGGATGGAGTTTTGGCCTCCCATGGTGACATCACCATGCGGTAAACTGACCAGATGAATGCTATGATCCCTTATTGATGTCACTTTTTTATTTAACCTTAATTTAACTAAGCAAGTCAGTTAAGAACAAATTCTTATTTACAATGACGGCCTACCACGGCCAAACCCAGACGACACTGGGCCAATTGTGCACCGCCCTATGGGACTCCCAAACACAGCCGGATGTGATACAGACTGGAATTGAACCAGGGACTGTAGTGACACCTCTTGCACTGAGATGCAGTGCCTTAGACCACTGTGCCACTCGGTAGCATGAAGGGGAGGAGACAGGTTAAAGAAGGATTTTTAAGCCTTGAGACAATTGAGACATGGATTATGTATGTGTGCCATTCAGGAAGGTGTTCTTAACGTTTTGTATACTCAGTGTATATAAAACACAGAAAAATCACATTTTTGACAGCACTGGGCCTTTAATGTTGCAACAACAAAACATCTCTGCCTGATGACAAAATGTGTAGAATTGAAAACTGAAGAATTTTCTCTCCAATGCCAAAAGGGCTTTAACTTTTCTGTTTGTTATTTTTTTATTCAACCTTTATTTAACGAGGCAATTCAGTTAAGAACAAATTCTTATTTACAATGACGGCCTACCAAAAGGCAAAAGGCCTCCTGCGGGAACGGGGGCTGGGATTAAAAATAAAATTAAAATATAGAACAAAGCACACATCACGATAAGAGAGACACCACAACACTACATAAAAATTACAACACAGCATGACAACACACATGACAACACAGCATGGTAGCAACACAACATGACAACATCATGGTAGCGATGAGCACAACGTGGTAGCAGCACAAATCATGGTAAAAACATTATGGGGTCAAGTTTAAGGAGCTCCTTTAGCACCTTGAACTCAGTGATTGCCTGCAGGGAGAAACTTTGTAGTGGGGCAGGGGGAAAAGAGGGAGGAGCATCTGGGCTTGTCGCATTAGAGGGGGTGGGAGATAAGAAAATGTTGGATGGGCAAGGAGGAATGACTGAGTCAAATTGGAATCCTGACTTAAAACCTCTACAGGATCGGTGTCCCTAAACCGGGACTGTTGTTGCTCAATATGAGATAATGTGACTAGAAAACGTTGTATACAACAGCCAACTTTCCAGGACATAGACATGTCTTATATGGGCAGAGAACTTAAATTATTGTTAATCTAACTGCAGTGTCCAGTTTACAGTAGCTATTACAGAAAAAAAACATACCATTCTATTGTTTGAGGATAGTGCACAACAACAAAACACTTTTAACACGGCAGCTGGTTTGACACATTCACCTCTGAATGTACTTACATTCAGTAATCTTGCTCTTATTTGTCATCTTGAGGGTCCCAGAGATAAAATTTAGTTTTGTTTGATAACATCAATTTTTATATTCAAAGTAGGAACTGGGTTCTACAGTTTGACCCCACTGCTGTCTCTGGCTCCACACCCACTCCGCTTGCTTGCTTGATCGGAGGTCGTAGCAGGACTTCTTATGAACGTCCAGATTTGTGTCCTGCCCCTTGAAAGCGGCAGCTCGAGCCTTGAGCTCAGTGTGGATGTTGCCTGTAATCCATGACTTCTGGTTGTGATATGTACAGTGCCTTGCGAAAGTATTCGGCCCCCTTGAACTTTGCGACCTTTTGCCACATTTCAGGCTTCAAACATAAAGATATAAAACTGTATTTTCTTGTGAAGAATCAACAACAAGTGGGACACAATCATGAAGTGGAACGACATTTATTGGATATTTCAAACTTTTTTAACAGATCAAAAACTGACAAATTGGGCGTGCAAAATTATTCAGCCCCTTTACTTTCAGTGCAGCAAACTCTCTCCAGAAGTTCAGTGAGGATCTCTGAATGATCCAATGTTGACCTAAATGACTAATGATGATAAATACAATCCACCTGTGTGTAATCAAGTCTCCATATAAATGCACCTGCACTGTGATAGTCTCAGAGGTCCGTTAAAAGCGCAGAGAGCATCATGAAGAACAAGGAACACACCAGGCACGTCCGAGATACTGTTGCGAAGAAGTTTAAAGCCGGATTTGGATACAAAAAGATTTCCCAAGCTTTAAACATCCCAAGGAGCACTGTGCAAGCAATAATATTGAAATGGAAGGAGTATCAGACCACTGCAAATCTACCAAGACCTGGCCGTCCCTCTAAACTTTCAGCTCATACAAGGAGAAGACTGATCAGAGATGCAGCCAAGAGGCCCATGATCACTCTGGATGAACTGCAGAGATCTACAGCTGAGGTGGGAGACTCTGGCCATAGGACAACAATCAGTCGTATATGGCACAAATCTGGCCTTTATGGAAGAGTGGCAAGAAGAAAGCCATTTCTTAAAGATATCCATAAAAAGTGTTGTTTAAAGTTTGCCACAAGCCACCTGGGAGACACACCAAACATGTGGAAGAAGGTGCTCTGGTCAGATGAAACCAAAATTGATCTTTTTGGCAACAATGCAAAACGTTATGTTTAGCGTAAAAGCAACACAGCTCATCACCCTGAACACACCATACCCACTGTCAAACATGGTGGTGGCAGCATCATGGTTTGGACCTGCTTTTCTTCAGCAGGGACAGGGAAGATGGTTAAAATTGATGGGAAGATGGATGGAGCCAAATACAGGACCATTCTGGAAGAAAACCTGATGGAGTCTGCAAAAGACCTGAGACTGGGACGGAGATTTGTCTTCCAACAAGACAATGATCCAAAACATAAAGCAAAATCTACAATGGAATGGTTCAAAAATAAACATATCCAGGTGTTAGAATGGCCAAGTCAAAGTCCAGACCTGAATCCAATCGAGAATCTGTGGAAAGAACTGAAAACTGCTGTTCACAAATGCTCTCCATCCAACTTCACTGAGCTCGAGTTGTTTTGCAAGGAGGAATGGGAAAAAAATTCAGTCTCTCGATGTGCAAAACTGAGACATACCCCAAGCGACTTACAGCTGTAATCGCAGCAAAAGGTGGCGCTACAAAGTATTAACTTAAGGGGGCTAAATAATTTTGCACGCCCAATTTGTCAGTTTTTGATTTGTTAAAAAAGGTTTGAAATATCCAATAAATGTCGTTCCACTTCATGATTGTGTCCCGCTTGTTGTTGATTCTTCACAAAAAAATACAGTTTTATATCTTTATGTTTGAAGCCTGAAATGTGGCAAAAGGTCGCAAAGTTCAAGGGGGCCGAATACTTTCGCAAGGCACTGTACATATCACAACCAGAAGTCATGGATTACAGGCAACATCCACACTGAGCTCAAGGCTCGAGCTGCCGCTGTCAGGATTTGGCCAGGGTTGTTCCGGGTTTTGGTCAGTAGATGCCCCCATTGTGCTTTTTGTCCCTATGTTTTTCCCTTGATCCCCATTATTATTTGCACCTGTGTCTCGTTTCCCCTGATTGTATTTAAACCCTTTGTTTCCCTCAGTTCTGTGCTCTGTGTTTGTATGTTAGCACCCTGCCCTAGTGTTCTGTGTGCTCTTGTCGATTCCGGGTGACGTTCTTGTGGTATTCTGTTTTTTGTTTTTGTTTATTTTTGGTGAGTTTCTTTTGAGGTCTTTTTGTGTTTTACCTACCACCTTTTGGATTTGCCATTTTTTGTATTTTAGGATTTTTTCTTTATTAAATACACCGTCTTAAGTACTGCTGTGTCTGCCTCATCTTCTGGGTTCTGCTGTCTATTCGTGGCTCAGTTGGTTAAGTGACTGTTTCTCACTCCGGAGACCCAGGTTCGAAACCGGGTCCTGACAGAAACACAGAGCCTAAAATGAACCCAGAGGCAGCCAGTTCCCAGGACCTTTTTGCCACGCTGTCCCACCACCAGGAGACTGTCCAACGCCACGAAGCCGCCCTGGTTCAGCAAGAGGCCTTAATGGCTAGACATTCTCATCTTCTGTCGGAGATGCTGACTTCCATTAAGAAAATATTTGATCGACTTACCCCGGCAACAGTTCCCGTCCCAGTACCTCAAGTTCACGTACCCATGGCAGTTAACCCCCTGGCTGAACCTCGTCTTCCACCTCCCCAACGGTTCTCAGGTGATCCAAGTGCTTGTAAAGGGTTTCTCACTCAATGTTCTCTTTCCTTTGAGCTGCAACCCTCGTCGTTTCCCACCGACCGGTCTAAGATCGCATATATCATCACCCTGCTGTCGGAAAAAGCCCTGGCCTGGGCTACTGCTGTGTGGGATGCCCATAGTTCCTGCTGTGCCAGCTACTCTGCCTTTGCTGAGGAATTCAAACGAGTGTTTCAAGGCCCAAGCAGTGGTTCTGACTCAGCCAAACAGCTCCTGACTCTCCATCAAGGTTGGCGCAGCGTGACGGACTATGCCATCCAGTTCCGCACGGTGGCAGCAGCGAGTGGCTGGAACAACGAGGCGCTCACGGTGTGCTTTCTGAAAGGCCTTTCCGACACTATCCAAGATGAACTGGCCACTCGGGAACCACCGGACAATCTCGAGTCCCTGATCAAGTTGGCCTCACGCATTGACCAGCGTCTGAGAGAGAGAGAACTCAACCGTAGACCTCTAGCCCCTATCAGTCCCAGCTCCGAGTCCCCACCTTTATCATCGCTGGCTCCACCGGAACCCATGCAGATTGGACGCATCTCCCAGGCTGAGAGAGACCGCCGGATGAGGAGCGACGCTGTCTATATTGCGGCAAACCGGGCCATTTCCGTTCCACGTGTCCCGGGCTCCAGGGAAACGCTCTGTCCCGTACAGACCGGGGGGAACTGTAACGGGAAACATAACCTCCTCCCATCCGTCCAACTCCCGTCTGCTTATTCCAGTCACCCTCTCCTGGGACAACCACAAGCTTCACCTTCAAGCCTTGGTAGACTCTGGAGCCGCAGGTAACTTCATGGATGGTGTCTGGGCGAAGGAGAATGGCGTTCCCTCTGAACCTCTAAGTGACCCCATGAGGGTTACTACATTGGATGGAAGCCCTTTGGGATCTGGACTTGTCACTCATGTCACTACCTCCTTGAGACTTTCAGTTTCACAACACCAGGAATTGATGAACTTTCATTTGATCTCCTGTTCTGAGTTCCCTCTCGTCCTTGGATACCCCTGGCTTCACAGCCATAACCCTCACATCGACTGGTCTGTGGGCACTATCAAGCAGTGGGGTCCTACGTGCCAAGCTACTTGTATTTTCCAGAATTCCCGAGTTCTACTCCCGAGTCTTTAGAATCCATCGACCTGACCTGAGTTCCCGAGTGTTACCATGACCTCAAACTGGTGTTTAGCAAACAGAGGGCCACCATGCTACCACCCCATAGATCTTACGATTGCCCCATCGACCTGTTTCCGGGCACTTGCCCCCAGGGGTCGGATCTTTTCCCTATCTCCACCCGAACGAGCTGCTATGGATACCTACATCAAGGACTCTCTGGAAGCAGGCCTCATGCGTCCATCTACCTCCCCGGCGGGAGCAGGGTTTTTCTTTGTGGCCAAGAAAGATGGTGGATTACGTCCTTGCATCGACTACCGGGGACTCAATGACATAACCGTCCGTAACCGTTACCCGCTACCCCTTATGGCCACAGCCTTCGAGCTGCTCCAGGAAGCAGTTGTTTTCACTAAGCTTGACCTGCGGAACGCATACCATCTTGTGCGGATCAGACCTGGTGACGAGTGGAAGACCGCTTTCAACACGCCTACTGGTCACTATGAATACTTGGTGATGCCCTTCGGCCTGACCAACGCCCCAGCGGTGTTCCAAGCGCTCATAAACGATGTGCTTAGGGATATGCTTAACATATTTGTGTTCGTTTACTTGGATGACATCCTCATCTTTTCGAGCTCCCTTCAAGAACACACTAAGCATGTCAGACAAGTACTCAAACGCCTCCTGGACAGCCATCTGTACGTTAAGCCGGAAAAATGTGAATTCCATTCATCCCGAGTACAATTCCTGGGATTTGTAGTGGAACCCGGTCGAGTCCAAATGGACCCTAGGAAGGTAGGGGCGGTAGCGGATTGGCCCACCCCCAAATCCGTTAAGGATGTTCAGCGTTTCCTGGGCTTCACAAACTTTTACCGCAAGTTCATCAAGAACTTCAGTTTGGTGGCAGCTCCTCTCTCAGCTTTAACCAAAGGTGGCAATGCAAGGTTTTTGTGGGGAAGAGAAGCTGAGACGGCCTTCCAAGGACTCAAGCAGCGCGTCCTCTCTGCTCCCATCCTGATACTACCGACTACGGATGAACCATTTGTGGTGGAGGTAGACGCATCAGAGGTTGGTGTTGGAGCTGTCCTGTCTCAGAGGGGTGAAGACAAGAAGCTTCATCCGTGCGCTTTCTTCTCACACCGGCTTACCCCGACTGAGAGGAACTACGATGTGGGGGATCGTGAACTCCTAGCGGTTAAGATGGCATTGAAGGAATGGAGACACTGGCTCGAGGGGGCTTCTCACCCGTTTCAAGTGCTTACGGACCACAAAAATCTGGAGTATATCCAGCAGGCGAAGCGATTGAACTCTAGACAAGCTAGATGGTCTCTTTTCTTCAATCGATTCCAGTTTATCCTCACCTATCGGCCCGGGTCGAAGAATCTCAAACCGGATGCCCTGTCCCGAGTCTACGCTCCTGCCATTCGAGATGACACGGACATGCCTGTCCTTCCTGCTGCTAAGATTGTGGCTCCGATCTCGTGGCAAGTTGAGGATACCGTGAGACGTGCTCAAGCTAGCGAACCGGACCCTAAAGGAGGCCCTGCCAATCGGTTGTTTGTCCCCAAGGCAGTGAGGACTCAGGTCCTTCTGTGGGGGCACTCCTCTCGCCTCACCTGTCATCCGGGCGTAGGTCGCACCTTGGAGTTCATCCAGCGTAAGTTCTGGTGGCCTACCATAAGAGAAGACGTTGCCACTTTCGTCAATGCCTGCCCCGTGTGCTGCCAGGGCAAATCTTCTCACCTCCGCCCTCAAGGACTCCTTCACCCTTTACCTGTTCCCCACAGACCCTGGTCCCATATCTCATTGGACTTTATTACTGGACTTCCTCCATCCCATGGCAATACTACTATCCTAGTCATAATCGACAGGTTTTCAAAGGCGGCCAGGTTCGTCCCTCTGACTAAGTTACCTTCTGCCAAGGAAACGGCTGAGTTGGTAATTAATCATGTGTTCCGAGTCTTCGGCATTCCTCAAGATGTGGTTTCTGACAGAGGTCCCCAGTTCGCCTCAAGGTTTTGGAAGGCCTTCTGCCAACTCATGGGGGCTTCTGCCAGTCTATCTTCAGGGTACCATCCGGAGTCCAACGGCCAAACAGAGAGGATGAATCAAGAGCTGGAAACCACCCTCCGATGTATGACTCGTGACAACCCGTCCACATGGTCATCCTTTATTGTTTGGGCCGAATACGCGCACAACACCTTGCGCTCCTCCTCCACTGGTATGTCCCCGCACGAGTGTCAGTTTGGCTATGCTCCTCCATTGTTCCCGGACCAGGAGGCAGAAGTCAGAGTGCCTTCAGCCTTGAGGTTCGTCAGACGCTGTCGGCTTATGTGGAGGAAGACCCGTCTTAATCTGATGCGTTCCTCACAGAGGTATCAACAACAAGCCAACAGACGTCGCCGTCCCGGGCCTACCCTGCGCCCCGGCCAGAGAGTCTGTCTCTCCACAAGAGACTTACCTCTACGGGTGGAGTCTCGCAAGCTGTCCCAAAAATACATCGGTCCCTTCAAGGTTGCCAGGAGAGTTAACCCAGTTTCTTATCGCCTACACTTACCCAGATCCCTTAAGATTAATCCCACATTTCATGTGTCATTGTTAAAACCTGTTGTTTTTTCTCCCCTTGTCCCGGCAGACAGACCTCCCCCTCCGCCTCGTGTCATTGGAGGCCAGCCGGCTTATACCGTCCACCGGATACTGGATTCCCGCCGGGTGCAGCGGTCCTGGCAGTATCTGGTGGACTGGGAAGGCTACGGTCCTGAGGAGCGCTCCTGGGTTCCTGCCAAAGACATCCTGGACCCTGACCTCATTCGTCAGTTCAGGGTTCTCCACCCTGAGAGAGCTGGTAGGAACGTCAGGAGCCGTTCCTAGGGGGATTCTGTCAGGATTTGGCCAGGGTTGTTCCGGGTTTTGGTCAGTAGATGCCCCCATTGTGCTTTTTGTCCCTATGTTTTTCCCTTGATCCCCATTATTATTTGCACCTGTGTCTCGTTTCCCCTGATTGTATTTAAACCCTTTGTTTCCCTCAGTTCTGTGCTCTGTGTTTGTATGTTAGCACCCTGCCCTAGTGTTCTGTGTGCTCTTGTCGATTCCGGGTGACGTTCTTGTGGTATTCTGTTTTTTGTTTTTGTTTATTTTTGGTGAGTTTCTTTTGAGGTCTTTTTGTGTTTTACCTACCACCTTTTGGATTTGCCATTTTTTGTATTTTAGGATTTTTTCTTTATTAAATACACCGTCTTAAGTACTGCTGTGTCTGCCTCATCTTCTGGGTTCTGCTGTCTATTCGTGGCTCAGTTGGTTAAGTGACTGTTTCTCACTCCGGAGACCCAGGTTCGAAACCGGGTCCTGACAGCCGCTTTCAAGGGGCAGGACACAAATCTGGACGTTCATAAGAAGTCCTGCTACGACCTCCGATGAGCCATCAACCAGGCAAAGTATCTATACAGAACTAAGATCTAATCCTACTACGCTGGCTCTGGCCCTCGTCAGATGTGGTGGGGCTTGCAAACTATCACGGATTACAAAGGGAAACCCAGCCACGAGCTCCCCAGTGACTTAAGCCTACCAGATAAGCTAAATACCTTCGATACTCGATTTAAGGCAAGCAACACTGAACCATGCATGAGAGCACCAGCTGTTCGGGATGACTGTGTAGTCACGCTCTCCGTAGCCGATGTGAATAAGACCTTTAAACAGGTTCAAATTCACAAGGCCACAGGGCTAGGTGTATTAGCAGGATGCATACTCGGAGCATGCGCTGACCAGCTGGCAAGTGTCTTCACTGACGTTCCCAATCTCTTCCTGACCCAGTTTGCAATACCTACATGTTTCAAGCAGACCACCACAGTCCCTGTACCCAAGAACGCCAAGGTAACCTGCCCAAGAACGCCAAGGTGTCAGTGGAGAAGCCAGCTACGACCCGGTTCATTTTGTTTCATGTTTATGACCTCATGAAAGACAATACAGCCACATTACCATAACTCTGTTTATACAGGAGCCTGCGTTATGAGGTTTGCGTCTAATTATTGGACAAAATGAATGAGTGAAAATGAAACTTTGTGAAATGATGTAATATAATTTTAAACCGTTAATGTGAGAGAATTGTATTTCCTTTAAAGTTGAACTAAGTCATTGGCCCGCCACATGAGCACAGACATTGATCTGGCATCATGGGACAGCCCTTTTCTACTGTTCCCGAAATAAAAAACCCACCTGAAGAAATCCTCTCCAGACCATGCATACCTCGGTCAGCTGAGGGAGCGAAGGTTGAGTAGAGACCACAAAAACCTCAGAATAAGCTACGGTTGTAATGGTTGTGGAAACTCTATTGATCCCGACAAAATAAGAGCACATCTTAGATACTAATTACTAGTCGGCAGCTAGAAATTATGTTAACCTGAGATGCGAGGACTGACAACCGCCGAAACATCTATTCTATAAGAACATTTCTGAATGGTACTCTGAAATAACCATTCTAACCACGAGACACTTAATGGAAGCAGAGAGATGATCAGATGAACTTTCCAACAGAAAGACGGACGATTCCAACAGCGATCATGACGACACACTGAGCGTAAATATACATTGCTTGCAATTATTCCCGATTGAGTGAGAGTTCATGGGCAAAGGATTAGCATTTCAATCAATATAATTATCAATTGTGTAGTGCCTCTGATCTTTCCCGCCCTTCTCAGTCCACACCCACTTCCCTTTGTCTACCAAGCCGTCATATCGGCTTAGCCCACAAGGGAACCTCCCCTATCACTTCCTTGTAACCATATCTACTGTTTGTTTGTTTATACATTTCTGTGTTTATTTAGTAAATAAATGATTAAGACAATTGATGTATGGATGATTCATGGTAAAGGAATGAGACTAACGTGAGGTAAATAATAATTCATTAATTAGAAGACTAATTGATCAGATATTAAAATATCTGAAGAGTTATATTAGGAAAATTATAACTTTAATCTGAAGATTTTCTTTGGTGCCCCAACTTCCTAGTTAATTACATTTACATGATTGGTTTAATCACGTAATAATAATTACAGAGAATTGATTTGATAAAACAAGTCTTCACTTGAATGATGCCAAAGACACGACAGCGCTCAACACCATAGTGCCCTCCAAGCTCATCACTAAGTTAAGGACCCTGGGACTGAACACTTTCTGCAACTGGATCCTTGACTTCCTGACAGGCCGCCCTGGCCAAGATGAAGCAAAGCTGTTCGACACATACAACAACACAGAGTTATGCATGGAATAAACAACATACAGTCAATAATACAGTAGAAAGAAAAGTCTATATACATTGTGTGCAAATGAGGTAAGATGAGAGAGGTAAGGATGAGCTTGGTAGGTAATGGTAGGTAATGGTGGCGAAGTATTTACAATATAGCAATTAAACACTGGAATGGTAGATGTGCAGAAGATGAATGTGTAAGTAGAGATACTGGGGTGTAAAGGAGCAAATAAATACAGTATGGATATGAGATAGCTGGATGGGCTATATACAGGTGCAGTGATCTCTGAGCTGCCCTGACAGCTGGTGCTTAAAGCTAGTGAGGGAGATATGTGTCTCCAGCTTCAGTGATTTTTGCAGTTCGCTCCAGTCATTGGCAGCAGAGAACTGGAAGGAAAGGCGGCCGAAGGAGGAATTGGTTTTGGTGGTGACCAAATCAAAAAAATGTATATAGCCCTTCTTACATCAACTGATATCTCAAAGTGCTGTACAGAAACCCAACCTAAAACCCCAAACAGCAAGTAATGCAGGTGTAGAAGCACGGTGGCCACCCGTGCTGCTATGGTGACCAGTGAGCTGAGATATGGCGGGGCTTTACCTAGCAAAGACTTGTAGATGACCTGGAGCCAGTGGGTTTGGCGACGAGTATGAAGCGAGGGCCAGCCAACGAGAGTGTACAGGTAGCAGTGGTGGGTAGTATATGGGGCTTTGATGACAAAACGGATGGCACGGTGATAGACTGCATCCAATTTGTTGGAGGCTATTTTGTAAATGACATCGCCGAAGTTGAAGATTGGTAGGATGGCCAGTTTTACGAGGGTATGTTTGGCAGCATGAATGAAGGATGCTTTATTGCGAAATAGGAATCTGATTCTAGATTTTGGATTGGAGATGTTTAATGTGAGTCTGGAAGGAGAGTTTACAGTCTAACCAGACACCTAGGTATTTGTAGTTGTCCACATATTCTAAGTCAGAACCCTCAGGTGGTGAGGGTAGACAACAACACATCCACCACGCAGAACCTCAACACTGGGGCCCCTCAGGGGTGAGTGCTTAGTCCCCTCCTGTACTCCCTGTTCACCCACAACTGCACACGATTCCAACACCATCATTAAGTTTGCTGATGACATGACGGTGCTAGGCCTGATCACCGGACGATGATGAGACAGCCTATAAGGAGGAGGTCAGAGATCTGGCAGTGTGGTGCCAGGACAACAACCTCTGCCAAGAGTTTGCAAAGCTGTCGTCAAGGCAAAGGGTGGCTACTTTGAAGAATCTCAAATATATTTGGATTTGTTTAACACATTTTTGGTTACTACATGACTCCTTGTGTTATTTCATAGTTTTGATGTGTTCACTATTATTCTACAAGGTAGCAAATAGTCAAAATAAAGAAAAATCCTGGAATGAGTAGGTGTATCCAAACGTTTTACTGGTACTGTACATCAAATCAGTAATCAGTGAGAATAGTCAGATTAACCAATACTTAACAGGGACATGGTGGCATAGCAAGACGATTGGTGTAACATGAACCTGGACAGTTTTATCTCAATCTCTTCATTCAAAGCCTCAATCATGGACACTTTTACTGGCAGTTGTGGCTGCTTTGCGTGATGTATTGTTGTCTCTACCTTATTTCCCTTTGTGCTGTTGTCTGTGCCCAATAATGTTTGTACCATGTTTTGTGCTGCTACCATGTTGTTGTCTTAGGTCTCTTATGTAGTGTTGCGTTGTCTCTCTTGTCGTGATGTGTTTAGTCCTATATTTATATTAAAAAATATATGTATTAAAATAATCCCAGCCCCCGTCCCTGCGGGAGGCCTTTTGGTAGGCCGTCATTGTAAATAAGAATTTGTTCTTAACTGACTTGCCTAGTTAAATAAAGGTTCAATAAAAAATCTATAAAAACCAAGAGGTTGTGAGTCAAATCCCAGGTAAGGGAAAACCATGTGTTTGATGTTGTTGATACCTTTCCACTTATTCTGCTCCAGCCATTACCACGTGCTTGTCCTCCCCAATTAAGGTGCCACCAATCTCCTGTGACATGAATGTGTCTAGAACATTGTTGTATATATTCTGAGAACATGGTAACCACCTTCTGGGTATGTTCTGTTTGACATTAAAGGGAATGTTCTAACTCCAATGGCAAAATATGCTAAAATGGTTCTCAGAAGGTTTTTGCTAACATAGAATGTTCCCCTATCTATCTAATGGCAAAATTGGGCACTCAAACATTAGCGGAACATCACAGGTAACATTACAAAAATGTTCTTTCTGCCTCTTTCTGTTAGCTGGGTTTCTGACTGTCTCACTGTAGGGCTTCTGCTCTGTTGTCACCTAGTAATAGCTTACAGCTGGAAAGAGAGGGGGAGGGAGGGAAAATGAGAGAGGGAAAGTGAGCAGGGCAGAGAGAAAGGGGGGGAGGGTGAAAGCAGAGCTATGGTGCAGACAGCGAATCACATGAGCAGGGATATGTTTACAAACTGAGCTGAGGAGGTGTGCTCACACTAGCCCCATTGTGAGGAAGAGGGACATAGAGCAGAGAGAGAGAAAAAGAGAGAGTGGGACGAGAGGAGAGCGGCTTCCTGGGTTAAAATGATCAGTGTTAGGCTAATTTTCGCTGTCTCCTTTTTCACCCCCTCTTTGTCCATTTTGGAAAAAGGGGAGCAGATGGTTGGGCCTGACAGAGCAGACAGCACAACGCAAGTGCAGGCAAAATAGCTGCTTTTACAGGAACACTGGGCACTGCATTCAAGTTCTTCCTTTGTTTCCCATAATTAGCAGGTTTTCACAGCAAGAGAGGAAATCTATGTCGAGACGAGTATTCAAGGAAGGCGGAGGCAGAGAGAGAGAGAGAGAGGGAGAGGAAAACAGGACTTCAGGGGAGGGAGGGATAAGCCCTGTGACAATGTTTTGAAGGGGAGACAAAGCAAAGAAGCGACTGCACTCAGCTGGATAGATTGAGTTAGCTGCATGGGAGTTCTCTCTCCATTTGGAATAGTAACATTAACATTGATGTGTCTTTAACCTGCGAGGGTATGATGTTTATCCCATAATATAAACACGGCTATGCTCTGGAGATCCCTTTGTGTATTTGAAGAGCGGAGCCGTTGCAATACGGATATATTTGATTCTGTTGCCTTTCGGACCTTTTCACACTTTTTAGCATAATTTTGGATTTTAAAAAGTAGCTAGCAATTCCTGATGAAATTGTTGCTTGATTATTCACATAATGACAAATCATCACAAAGAAGAGTGTGGATTTCAACAATGAGTGAGTTGTTTTTGTCATGTTTTACTGGAAAACAGAGCCTCGTCCACAGGAGAGCTTCTTGGGGAACTGAGAATGTTTATCACAATGGGATTGATTCATAGCCTACAAATAAAAGTAATTTTCTTTGGGGACACAGAAGAGGTTGGACTCACATCATTGTCTGGAAGACAGTGACTTTTTTGGGGGACAACCTCCTCGATCTGTCGGCACCCCAACAAAGACCCAGGACTGGTTGTGACCCCAGACACAGTGACTCTAGAGGCTGTGAGTAACTTCAGACGTTTTTGACCCCCATCCACTGATTCCCTGGGTCCCTCTGGCTTTCTTGAGGCTGATTTCACCCAGTCCAGTGGTCACGGTGAGTACCTTCTTCCTATTTGTAGTGTTGTAATAATTACCTTTGTGTTTGTGGTGTAACAATGTGTTGTCTCGTTACAAATTGATTTGCATTTGAGTGGGTATGACTTGTATGGTCCTGTCTGTTTTGTTGTGTGCCTTTCCCTTCGATGCTAGGCCCTAGACGCTCTCCCAGACAGCATGTGTTCACAGTGGCCTACCTCTTAGACCTCGACTGTCAATGATTCACTAACATCCTACTAAGATTACAGATGCCTGTTTCCTCACCCAAACCCAGCACCCCACCCCCCTCAGAGACAGATCTGGTGGAATGGCCCTTCTGGCCAGACCCGCACACAGGCAGAAGTGACCTTTGACCCAGGAAGTACTCTACTTATTGTGAGACGATGGGTGGCATTAGACGTTAAGGTTGATCACCAATCTCTCCATAGGCAGTGCTGCCTGTGATGGTCTGAAATGGCTGCATGGACTGAAAGGACCAAATTCCAATTCCCCTTCTCCCACTCACGCCCACAAAACGACACACACACACACACACACACACACACACACACACACACACACACACACACACACACACACACACACACACACACACACACACACACACACACACACACACACACACACACACACACAAAACACATACACATCCCCAGGCCGACAAACAAGCGTAACACATTCAAGTCCAACAATATACTGCATATTATACTACAGTGGTATTCAAAATCGGGATTAGGAGCAACACATTTAAGAGTACAAATTATGGTATGGGACAATATACAAACGTTTAAAAATATATATTTCATTGAGTAAATGTATTTATTGGTTTCTTTTCATTTTGGTAAGAGATTAAAATGCAATGAATTGAAGGTTATTTGTTAATGTAAAAATCCAAATGTACCGATTTTAAGGTTGTGGCATTAGATTTCTTGTTGTCATTGTGGAGTGCCTCATTGCTGGGGTGGCCTTCAGATATGGGACTCACGCACACCTGTCAAACACACACACACAGGCCTTACTGGGGGAGCTGGTTCAACAACCACTCCCACTGAGCTCACTTTTCAGTAGAAGTAACGCGGTACATTTTGAAAAGTTCATGCAGCTCAATGAAGTTCAACAATGGAAGTAGTGTTATATTGATACAGTACGTAAAACAAGAAGCTGCTGAGTGGCTAACAGTATGCAATATGCATGTCCACCCTGCCTTAGGCATGCACACACAATGAGATGAGCCCAGAGCCCAGTACCGGCCAGACATACGATGCGCAGCCCACTTCACAGTAAATAACGCATTTATGTTAATAGGACATTCCAAATTTCATTTGATTCACTCTGCTTCATATGCAAAACATATTCTGTGCACTTAGTAGATGAACACACACACGCAGAGATACAGCACAATGTTTTAAAATGCCACATACCAATTTCTTGAAGGTAAAACATCCTCCCTACATTGTAAATGAAACACACACGTCACTGAAACGTGCTTCAGAATCCATTATTGAGGATGACGTACATACTGATTCCCTTTTTGTCTTTTGCCTGTGACGACAGACGGGCCTGTAGAGTTTGGTCAAGTAAACTCAAGGCTCTCTGTTTTCCTCCTCTCAGGATGTCTGTGCGGTTTAGGGTCGCAGAGCTCAGACCCATACTGCAAGATGACATCGGAAGACATCTACCACCTGCCCCTCAACATGTACGTCATCATTCTGGGCATCGGCCTCTTCATCTTCATGCTCAGCCTGATCTTCTGCTGCTACATGTTCAGGTGAGGCTTAGGGGAGAGTGGGGTAAGTTTAGCCATTTTTTTAACATTCAGAATCACTCCGTCAAGGGAGCTATAGTATTCTTTCTAACAAAGATATCAAGATATATTTCACGATGTTGTTTATCCCTGGAAATAATCCGAATTCATGTAAACATGACAGTTTATAGGGCCTGACATGACAGGTCTAGGGCACTGCATCGAAGGCTAGCTGTGCCACCAGAGAATCTGGGTTCGCGCCCAGGCTCTGCCGCGACCGGGAGGTCCGTGGAGCGATGCACAATTGGCCTAGCGTCGTCCGGGTTAGGGGGGGCTTGGCCGGTAGGGATATCCTTGTCTCATTGCACACCAGCGACTCCTGTGGCGGGCCGGGTGAAGTGCACGCTAACCAAGGTCGCCAGGTGCACGGTGTTTCCTCTGACACATTGGTGTGGCTGGCTTCCGGGTTGGATGCACGCTGTGTTAAGAAGCAGTGCGGCTTGGTTGGGTTGTGTTTCGGAGGACGCATGGCTTTTGACCTTCGTCTCTCCCGAGCATGTAGCGATGAGACAAGATAGTAATTACTAACCACGAAGGAGGGGGTAAAATAAAAATAAAAATAAAAAACATGATGGTTTATATACTTTGGTTTAGATACAAGCATTATGAAACCTCTAACACCTTTCAATTGCTGCGCTAGGTGATCGCTGCTGTGCAGTAGGGGAGAGTGGTGTAAGTTTTGCCAAAGGGGTAAATCGACTTGGTGAAAATCTGTTTTTTTGGACCTAACTTGCTTAGCACTTTTTCCATGAGGTTTCTTCCTTCACAGACTCCTTCCAGTCAAAAGTTTTAGAACACCTACTCATTCAAGGGTCTTTCTTTCTTTTTTAAAACTATTTTTTACATTGTAGAATAATAGTAAAGACATCAAAACTATGAAATAACACATATGGAATCATGTGGTAACCAAAAAAGTGTATTTGAGATTCTTCAAATAGCCATCATTTGCCTTGATAACAGGTCAAATATTACATTTTGTGTATGGTTTCCTAGAAAGGTGACTCAACTTACCCCTTACCCCAAAACTTATACCACTCTCCCCTACTGCACAGCAGCGATCACCTAGCGCTGCAGGGTTCCCCAACTGAAAGGTGATTTTATTTGGCCCCCAAAGTTTTTTGAGCAAGAATATAATACAATGTTATTGTATACAAATGTAAGCAAGTTTTGAAATTATTTTCTATTCAAATATTACACTGAACAAAAATATAAATGCAACATGTAAAGTGTTTGTCCCATGTTTCATGAGCTGAAATAAAAGTTCCCAGAAATGTTCCATATTCTAAAATTTGTGCTCCAAGTGGGTTTACACCTGTTAGTGAACATTCCTCCTTTGCCAAGATAATCCATCCACCTGACAGGTGTGACATATCAAGAAGCTGATTAAACAGCATGATTACTCAGGTGCACCTTGTTTTGGGGACAATGTGCAGTTTTGTCACACAACACAATGCCACAAATGTCTCAAATTTTGAGGGTGTGTGTAATTGTCATGCTGACTGCTGGAATGTCCACCAGAGCTGTAGCCAGAGAATTTCATGTTAATTTCTCAACCATAAGCCGCCTCCAACGTCGTATTAGAGAATTTGGCAGTGCGTCCAACTGGCCTCACAACCACAGACCACGCACCACGCCAGCCCAGGACCTCCACATCCAGCTACTTTACCTGCAGGATCATTTATATTTTTGTTCAGTATATATCTGTTTGGGTTTTTTGTCAAATTGAAGTTTTGTTTGTAATTATTCCGGCCCCCTGACCATCCGCACAAGAAAAAGATCTTCCCTCTGCTGAATCTAGTTGATGATCAATGAGTTATGGGCTTGTTAATCACAATAACCCATAGTCAGCTGTAGCATTCTTTATAGATCAGGGCCTGGTTTCCCAAAAGCATCTTTAAGCTAAGTTCATCATTAGAACCTTTGTAGGAGCATCATTAAATCTCAGAGCTATTTTCTGGCCAAATCTGAGACGTCTTCTTTTAGACTTTCTAGTTGTCGAGATGTGGAACCAAAAATACATACTCAAATCTGCTCCTGATGAGGTGTTTTGCGGCTGTAGCACAGCCAAGTGTAGGCACATTGAGACTTGCATTTGGCATACTGTTCATGGGTTGCACGTTTCGTCACAATACTGTTTTGAACGTTCACTTTGGACTGATGCCCGACTGAGCTTTCCACTCAATGCATCGTCAATGAGCGCTGATGAAGATTTCATCAAATGTGCATTATAGTGGGATGGAAATACAATGCATTCAAAATAAGGAAAACAATTTGCAGGAAAACCTTTTGTCATGATTTTGATGTCGCCAGATTGACTTTAGACTTTAGATTGAGGGGAGGCCACCTGATTTTAGCTAGCTAATGTTAGCATTGCTAGCTATTTTTGACGAACTTTGCTAGCTAATGACAACATTGCCATCTGTCTAAAGTAAAGTTGATGGCATGATAATGCTGGCAAAGTTTTTTCATACTAAATATTTGAATACTTTAGCAATGTCATCTTATTTACAGGAACTATAGTGGAATTTAGACGAAACAGTAGTTAGCCTCCATCCAGAATGACTGTGCTTCTTCTTCTCTAAAGTTTTATGGCAGACTACACCGAGTGGTGGCAATACTCAGGGGTCCCGAGATAATAGAAAAATAAATCAAACAACCATCCCACTCTTTCAGTCACATTCAAATCAATCCCTACACAGGCTCAGGTGTCTGTGACGATGGCATTCATCGACAGGATTCC
Source organism: Oncorhynchus masou masou (assembly GCF_036934945.1). Classification (NCBI taxonomy): domain Eukaryota; kingdom Metazoa; phylum Chordata; class Actinopteri; order Salmoniformes; family Salmonidae; genus Oncorhynchus; species Oncorhynchus masou. The sequence goes on from NC_088235.1 coordinate 57,962,154, forward strand.
TCGTCTCTGCAGAAAGGTCCCCGAGGCCCCAAAAAACGCTCAGCCGCACACACGATGATGCCTATTTACTCCGATTTCCTCTCCGTTTGCGCTGTGCAATTGATAACCAAAGCAATTACCGTTACAAAGTCCACCTTCTTAACGTGCAAAATGTCAGGATCCCTTCTGCTGTCAAGGAACATCATCTTGTGTCTCTACTGCTACTACCATTACTTCATCAACTTCACTCCTTTCTTCCACACTTCTCAATGCCTCCGGATAGGAGACATTCTGGACAGCCCTTATTCTTGCCAACTCCATCTCCTTCAACCTAACAGGACACTTCAGAAATTCGGGTGAATGTTCACCACCACAATTGCAGCATTTAGGCTCAGTTGACATAATACTTTTCCCGTCTACATACACTTGACACATTTATCACACTGCATGGGTTTGGGCACGGAGGCTCTCACAGGGAATCTCATGTAACCTAAACACAAGTGAGAAGGGAGAGACTCTTCATCAAAAAACAATAGAATGGATGGAGTGGGCTTCCACACTCCATCTACCGTAAAGGTCTGTCGTTGTGCACCAACCACTTGATCCTATTCTTCACATATATCCTTTTCATTTACTTCTAAAGCCATCCCAGAGATAACACCCTTGATAGGTGCCCTGCTTCAAAGATCCAGGCACACGACACATTCCAATCTGACATCTTGAGGCGCAAAGCACGCTCCTTCTTTTCCGTAGAAAACACACAAAAAACAAAGCCCACTTCTCGTTATTCTCATCGACGCCACCAACGCATCCACAATTTAAATAGAGACTTCAAAACGGATCTCCCAGGTAACAAAATTGATCCAAAACCCTTATTCCAACCAAAAAATACCCAGACCTAGGTTTGGATTGACTAGTTTTCACTACCACTTTATTTCTCTTGTTTCCTTTTACATTCGCCACTGTAATCCACTTCTACTCATTCTCGTCTCCACTCGACAAGCCATCTAATTCAAACAGAACATCTGCTTCCATGACTGTGCTTATCACCACTTCAGGGCACCACTATACCGGCACCGCCGATAGAGGGCGGCTTGAACGTTCATAACAATGGCATGACGTGACCGTGTGACGGAGGTGCAACCTATGAATAGCGGTCTCCATGACAACACATCAGGCATGATGGGACATATGATCGAAAGATGAAAAGTAATGGGACAAGCATTCATAACATAACAATATGGAATTATGAAGTGTCAACTATAAACAGATTATGTGTATATCAGTCAATGTCAAAAATCATTTTTGAATATGCCTTTTTCAGGTTAAGGCGACAAGGCACAAGGGAGCAATATGGATATAATGAGGTAATTTCATCTTGTATTATTAAAAAATCTCTCAAACGTGGTAAATTTCACAATTGATGAGAATGACTGATTTGTTTCTTGATATCTTTGGATTGCCAGTTGTTGTTCCTAAAATCAATTTCTATTATATTAATTTAAAAAGGTGTTATTTTGCTGCACTTTTATTGTATAAAAGATTTCCCTCTGTCATAAATTCATCTTTGTCTCTAGGTTGTTTTGAAAGGAGCAGGAAAGAAACTGAGTCTTCTTGGAGTAAGTTGATTTTGTTGTTCCAGCTATGCACTTTGCAACTAGTTTTTTTTCCTCAGGGGAATAGAATTTAGGCCTCAGCATTAGAGGGTTATGGTGGGGAGTGAGAGATTTCTTTCCTTCCAAGGATAGTGTTAACGTGATCTCTTTCCCATCCTACAGCAGACCTGTGCCGTGTGCTTAGAAGAGTTCAAAAGCAGAGACGAGCTTGGAGTGTGTCCCTGCTCACATGCCTTCCACAAGAAGTAAGGCCCCTCCCACAGTCCTGGCTTTGATGGCGTGAAGTGAACAGCTGAAGGCATACACATGGAAGAAGAGATCAAAAGTTTTTTTTATTAAACAGAGACAAAAGCCTTGACAAAGCCCTCTAGGTCTAGTGTGAAAGTGACAGGCATTTACGGTCTGTGTGACTTTCAGTCATTTGACTATAAGCACCGGTTTACCCCTAAGGAAAGACCCCTATGACACTGTTTGCAGACTGTTTGCTTGAGATGATAGACTACCATCTGTTTCTCCCTGGACCAGGGTAGAATAGTATAACGACCTCTCCCACAGGATATGTTTGGCATGTTAGTAGCCAATGGGCGTATATAGTAATATACAGGGTAGTGTGTACTGTTGAACCTTCCCTGAATTGCATCTTTCTCTCTCATGCGTCCTTGTTCGCTCTGTATGCCTGTCTGCCTCTCCCTCTCTCTCTCTCTCTCTCTCTCTCTCTCTCTCTCTCTCTCTCTCTCTCTCCCGCTCATCATCTCTCCTTTTCTTCTCCACATCTCCATGTCTGTCTGTAATATAATATGTTCCCCTCTCTACCCCTACGCAGGTGTCTGTTAAAATGGCTGGAGATCCGCAGTGTCTGCCCCATGTGTAACAAACCCATCTGCCGTTTGCAGCCAGACCCCCCACAGGGTGCAGACAGGCCCCAGAGCCCAATGGAGGTGTGAGATGAGCGAGGGCCCACATTACAGCACCTCAACGCCCCTAATTACAGTTCCAACCTGCCTCATCCCACTCCACCACTCTACTCTAGTTTTGAAGGTGTTAGACCCCTAAAGGTGTGTGTGAGATGAGACATTGAAGTGGAAATCATAGAACAACATTGGAGAACAAACTGAATGTTTGTTTTTTTAGTCTAAAAGGCAGGAGATGGGTGAAGAGACCCTGTCCCATGACCACCGGCCAACCCCTACAGGAGAAACAGTGGGTACTGAAAAAGAGTTGGGATGCTGTGCATTGGGCCCTACTTTCCCAAATCATAGTCGATAACCCGCCATCCCATGTTGCCAAGTAAACATAGGGTGTCCTGATTGGTCTATGAGTAACATGGGTCCTGGATGGAGGGAACACGCACATACCATGCCCACAGCTACCATCATGGGCCTATGAGGTATTCAGCTATGACATAGGGTGCAGTGACCCTGTCACTAAATAACACGTCGGGGTCATTCTTGACTTGCATTGCCATTTGGGCATGGTATTTTGGAAGAAATTAACTTCATTTTTGTTTGTTTTTATTTAAATGTACAGTATATGGGTACACCTTACTATTCGAAATAAACTTTTATGGCAGCTTAATGACTTTAAATATCAAGGATGGTAATGACACATTTTAGGTAATTGAGTATTTTCTTAAAATGGAGAGTGCAGATGCTCAAATGTACTTAACCCTAAAGGGATATAATTCATCTTTTAATCACAATGTAATTTCCCTTACATTTTTAAATTGAGTAATACCAATTACAATTTTTATTTAGACACCAAGTCATCAATGGAATCCTCACAATGATGACATGTTAAAAGGGTGTGATTAGCTAAGAGCTTTCTTTAATATAGACCCCTCCCCTGATAACAGTTTGCAGCTTGAGGGGATGCTCAAGGTCCGTGTATATTTTTTGTGTAATGATTAATTTCAGAAACCCCTAACTAAAATCTGGCGTAATTGCATCAGATGCCCGATTAGCTTCTGGGTTTAAGATGTATGAGAAAAGACACTTTAAACAATGCATTAAATATACAGTTTTGCAGTAGAAATGGATTTATCTATATTTTATCAATGATAAAAAGTACAATATAAACAAAAACATGTATGATGTGTAACTATTTGTTATTTTATAGTGTTTTTCATTGTTGTAAAGCCGGGGGATGCAAATGCCATTGCAATTCAAGAATGACCCATCCAATTAAATATATAGTCTAAATTATTTCTAAGGAATTGTTTTGTATTATAACTGGCTTTCAATAAAGTGTATTGTTTCAGTGATATGTGACATGATGTTATTGATTCTGAAACATTAACCATGCAAATGTTATTCAGTTGGGGCATAGTTATAACCCTTTCAAGTATCTGCATTTATATATAAAAAAAACATTATTTAACTAGGCAAATCAGTTAAGAACAAATCCTTATTTACAAAGACGGCCAAACCCGGGGAACGCTGGGCCAATTGAGCGCCGCCTTATGGGACTCCCAATCACGGCTGGATGTGATATAGCCTTAGTGCCTTAAACTGCTGCGCCACTCGGGAGCCCATTTACATGCGCCATTTCGGAAAAGAATAGTTAGCAATGGATGTGCCACCATTCAAGAAGATTTTAAAAAATGAGGATAAGAGTTTTTTTTTCCAAATTGAGTACAAAGGATTTTAAGTAAGGTTCTTGGCAACTGCCCAAGCACCACCCCTGGCAAAGTAGCTGGAAAATGTGAGTGCTTCCAGCTTAGATGTCTTTAACTTCATCACAGTAGTTATGGGTCATGAAGGTGTATTCCATGTGTTAAGACTTTGTTTGGTGCTATCATGATCATGGCAGTAGAGTAGAGTGACAGCTGTAAACAGACAGGCAGAGAGAGAGAGAGAGAGAGAGAGAGAGAGCGGCCAGAAACAAAGCCAATATTGTGAACTGCAAAAATAGCCAATACAGCCGCATGGCTACATTTATGAACTCTACTGGGGCAATCGCATGTGGTAGAGTGAATCCCCTGGTCACCTATAGAGACCTGCCAAGAGGGAGGATGTTAAGTGCCACATGCCTTTCAATTCATGACTTTGAACACCTTGAAATGCATTGGTTGTAAGGAATGTAGTATATAAATAAAGTTTGATTTGATGGATGACATTACAGCTGTAGAATAATTAATCAACTGAAATTGAGCAATTTCAGTTGATTAAATATTGTGCAATTTTTCCATACTTTTTAATTGAAAATTTGGGAATTTATCACTTGACATATAATTTAGTGGGAAGGATCATATAAATCAAGTCTGTGTGAATACATGTACCACCCTGAATAAATAAATACTGTTACTTTGAAGATTTGTCTCTGGTCATGAAACTACACAGGCTGGATGTCTAAGCCATGTCAATTCTGATTGTCAATAGATTGTCAATAGAGTCATTCTCCTCAATGACAACATTATATAACTGAGATATCACTCATCGAAGTATGGTATCTGGGGTAATCTGGTTAATGATTATTTCATTAACTAAGTGGCTCTTTTCTTGTAGAATGTTGATAGCTGTATAGAACATTGCATTGCTACGATGCTCAAACTTAACTTAATAGCAACACTCACCGACACAGGATAAACTGTATCCCTCATGCTGGCACTGACCAAACCAGTAAGTTGCCCCTCACTATGGCTGCACATCTCCACATGGCCAGACTTATAGTGGTCTTCTTCCCTTTGAATGAGTTTACGCTCACCCTTGAAAAATGCCATAAGGTGTGAAATAGACACAAGTCGACATACTGTACAAACCGTAGGCTAAGTAAAACTAAATATTTTTTGATCTGCTGCTCTACTAACTAAAGTGTGGTCAATGGCTAGCTAAAATAGAGAATGGAGACAGAAGACCTTTGTGGGTCTCTGATCGTGCTGGTGAACAGTAGTTGACAGTGGCGCCTAGAGATGATGTGCAGGAGCTTCCTGCAGGAATTTGTAGTCTTGCTGAGATTTTCTCTGTTGCTGATTAGCATTTAACATTTTTGAAAGGATAATTTAATGATAGAACTCACCTTGTCCGAGAGAGTCTTACAATGCTATCAAAACGTCACGCCAACACGAAACACAGACAGTATATCAGGTAGTTCTAAAATCTCAAATGCAAAAAAATAAGAAGAAAGGGGTGGAAGCATTACCAGGTTTTACTGCTAGATTTAATGGGTATTATGACGCGCCCACTGTGCCTGCCTTTAAAATGTCTTCAGCGTAGACAACCTGCATCGCAGAAACCCCACCCCAAAACTACTTCCCGCAGCTATGTAATTGTGTAAAGTGGAGATTGATTCATTTAATTTGGACTTTTCATGCCTACTTAAAAAAAAATACAATGTTTTTAACTGTGTATGTTACTGGTTATTATTACAGTATAATAACTGTATTATAAATTGTAAATATTACGTTAAGTTACAAACCACCCAGCTAGCACAGCTTCCAAGGAACATTTGGTTCCTTGGAAGCTGTGGAAACGTGCATTTTTGGTTTCCCATTGATTCTGGGAAAGAAGCCATACATTTCCTGACTGGTAAAACTGAAAGTTTTTTAAAAATATTCTGATAAAAAGAAGTGAAAATTTTGCCTGTTCTAGGAATGTTCATTTTTAGGTTGCAGGGAGGTTCTGAGAAGCTTTTTGAATAACTTCCTTAAAATTTTAATTGAATATTTCAATAAGACTTTTAATAACACTGCTAGCTTAGTTTAACTGTTTTGAACTCCAAGCAGAGATAAGACACATGAAAATGTATTTGCTTAGGTATTCATCATTCAAACACATTTATTTTTTACTGTGTCAGTGAGATTCAAACGTAAGATCTTTTGTTCTCTATCCATGGAATATTAGTCCACTGCGCCACCAGTATGGAGCTAGCATGTTTTTATTTATTTAAACAAAGCTACACATTTTTGTCTATTCAAACAGACCCCATTTCAAAGGAAAGAAGCTCTCATTAAGATCATGTGTGGCCAATTAGTGGGTGTGGCCAACACCTGAACACACTTAACAAGATAGAGGATAGAGTTTGGTTGACACTGAGAACGGAATGTACAGGGAATTTGGAAAGTATTCAGACCCCTTGACTTTTTCCACATTTTATTACGTTACAGCCTTATTCTAAAATGTATTACATAAATAAAAATCCTCATCTACCCCACAATACCCCCAGTAACAAAAACATTACTTTAAATGTTACTTTAAATGAGAACATTACTTTAAATGAGAACAATGAAACATGTAAGAAATGTTATGCTGAAGCATTGACATTTCCACAGAATAATGTTTTCTTAATGTTCTCTGTGTCACGCTCATCGAAATGAATGGACCAAGGTGCAGCGTGGTAGGCATACATATTCTTTTAATAAATGAACACCGAACAAAAACAACAAACTACCAAACGAAACGCTACAGGTGTGCACACAGGCAACTAACTGTAGACAAGATCCCACAAAGCACAATGAGGAAATGGCTACCTAAATATGATCCCCAATCAGAGACAACGATAAACAGCTGTCTCTGATTGGGAACCATACCCGGCCAACATAAACCATTAATCCTCTAGATGACCCACCCTAGTCACTATCACGCCCCAACCAGCATAAACAGCACTCTATGGTCAGGGCGTAACCCTCTGAAAAACTTGAGAACATGACTTTAAATAGAACTGTGAGGAAGCCTGAAAGAAACGTTATGATGAAGTACTGAAATTCCCACAGAAGAAAGTTGTTTCTTAATGTTCTCTGAACTATTTGAGAACATTCCCAAACATTCACATCAAGGCCAGAAAAGGTGAGAAATTTAATCTGCAGTGCTTATGAAAATAAAATCAGTAGGAAATATATTCCTATGTCTCATAATAATTTAGATTCCAAAACCCCCCCACAAACTATGTTTGAATACTCACGTGGCAGGGTCTACAGGGTCTAATCACAGACTACAAAAGGAAAACCAGCCACACTGACATCTTGCTTCTGGACAAGCTAAACACCTGTGCAACTGGGTACTGGACTTCCTGATGGGCCGCCCCCAGGTGGTGAGGGTAGGCAACAACATCTCCACCCCGCTGATCCTCAACACTGGGGCCCCACAAGGGTGCGTTCTGAGCCCTCTCCTGTACTCCCTGTTCACCCACGACTGCGTGGCCACGCATGCCTCCAACTCAATCATCAAGTTTGCGGACGAGACAACAGTGGTAGGCTTGATTACCAACAACGACGAGGCGGCCTACAGGAAGGAGGTGAGGGCCCTCGGAATGTGGTGTCAGGAAAATAACCTCACACTCAACGTCAACAAAACTAAGGAGATGATTGTGGACTTCAGGAAACAGCAGAGGGAACACCCCTCTATCCACATCGATGGAACAGTAGTGGAGAGGGTAGTAAGTTTTAAGTTCCTCGGCGTACACATCACAGACAAACTGAATTTTTCCACCCACACAGACAGCATTGTGAAGAAGGTGCAGCAGCGCCTCTTCAACCTCAGGAGGCTGAAGAAATTCGGCTTGTCACCAAAAGCACTCACAAGTTTTACAGATGCACAATCGAGAGCATCCTGCCGGGCTGTATCACCGCCTGGTACGGCAACTGCTCCGCCCACAACTGTAAGGCTCTCCAGAGGGTAGTGAGGTCTGCACAACGCATCACCGGGGGAAAACTACCTGCCCTCCAGGACACCTACACCACCCGATGTCACAGGAAGGCCATAAAGATCATCAAGGACAACAACCACCCGAGCCACTGCCTGTTCACCCCGCTATCATCCAGAAGGTGAGGTCAGTACAGGTGCACCAAAGCTGGGACCGAGAGCCTGAAAAACAGCTTCTTATCTCAAGGCCATCAGACTGTTGAACAGCCACCACTAACATTGAGTGGCTGTTGCCAACACACTGACTCAACTCCAGCCACTTTAATACTGGGAATTGATGGGAAATTATGTCAAATATATCACTAGCCACTTTAAACAATGCTACCTAATATAATGTTTACATCCCCTACATCATTCATCTCATATGTATACGTATATACTGTACTCTATATCATCTACTGCATCTTTATGTAATACATGTATCACTAGCCACTTTAACTATGCCACTTTGTTTACATACTCATCTCATATGTATATACTGTACTCAATACCATCTACTGTATCTTGCCTATGCCGCTCTGTACCATCACTCATTCATATATCTTTATGTACATATTCTTTATCCCCTTACACTTGTGTCTATAAGGTAGTAGTTTTGGAATTGTTAGCTAGATTACTTGCTGGTTATTACTGCATTGTCAGAACTAGAAGCACAAGCATTTCGCTACACTCGCATTAACATCTGCTAACCATGTGTATGTGACAAATAAAAATGGATTTGATTTGATTTATGCTACCATCAATACAGAATCTAATGCATTCTAATAACCGCCCATTCGGAAAAGGAAAATGCAAGATATATATTTAACTTGAGCTGCGCTTCGATAGATGGGTCGAAGATGGAAGACTGGTTTGCCCAGCAGGGATCGCCATTGTCCTTTGAATAATCTTTTTCGTCGTAGTGTTGTAGAGCGGATATATTGAGGTACCCTGTCGTTCTCCTTAGGAGATTGTCTGTCCTTTCCCAGGCCACGCACGTTTACAGCTGCAGCTGATAACTCAACTTCTAGGATGTATCACTTCTTCTTTAGTGAGTAAGAGTTCAAAGTTCATACCATTTTGCCATAATCAGCTCGCGCTGTGTTCTGGCTGGTCTGGTAGAAATTCATCCTTCCAGTGTGGTGATCGTCACCACTCTGTAGAGTGGATATTCAACCATTCGCAACCACAGCTCACGCTGGAGTTTGCTTAGTCTGACGTGAATTGGGTCACGGGGGCTTTTATACTGGCGAAGAGAAGGGCATGTTTCATCCCTCTCCAAGCAATGTCTGTTCACTTTGGCGTGGCCACTGAGTGAGTATAGTTTACTTATGAAAACAATTCTCTCATTTAGAAGGCTAAAATTACATTTAATCTTTTCACAAATAGTTTCATATTGTCATAAGTAATAATGTCCCAGACAACAACTGATCTGACATCATGTTCTTTAAGTACCAACGGATACTTTCAACTGGTTGGATTACAGAAATATTGTTCCATTCCCAAAATGTTGATGTTACTGTATTGCAAAGTCTTTCTCTGTGGTAACAAAGGATGGCGCAGCAGTAAGATGTGTTTGTTTTCGTCCCATGTAAATATGGTCTTTTTTTCCCTTTTTTTCCAAATAAAATATACCTTCCTGCAACCCGCCTCACCCAATGTGGTACGGATTTGCTATTTTTTAGACCTTATAACTGGAACCTCCATCAGCAGCTAGCCAGCCAATTAGCTACCAGCTATTTAGTCATTGTTAGCCACTGCTAGCAGTCTTTACCTTAGGCTCGGATTCCATCCGTTTTAGCCCAGATAGCCCGGATAATATCTGCCAGTCTGCACTGAGCATATCGGACTGCTTTTTTCCTCACTAAATCACGTGATTCCTGCTGCAAGCTCTGGACCATTACACCGGATCTTTGCAGCTAGTTAGTTGCTACCAAGTGGCTATTGTGGCTAATGCCATTGTCCAGAGTCAAGCACCAGATAGCCTCGAGCTAGCCTCGAGCTAGGCTCATCTCCCGGCTAGCAAATGAAGTACACCAACTACAGTACAATACCTCTCTTGCCAATTGGCCTGGACCCGATCCATCACGACTGGTCTGCTGACGTAATTCGGCCGCTGTGCTCTCAATCGGCCTCTGCGTCGTGGATGTTGGTGATGATCCACCTGCTCTCCCCGGCCCGCTAGCTTCCTGAATGCTGTGTCTCCATCTCGCCTAGTGTAGTAATTGACTACCGAACGGCTCCCTGTTTCATCAATTGCTGCTCATTGGATCCTATGATAAATCGGCTACACAGCTGATGCCTGCCTGACTGTTCATTAACACGGTACTTAATTTTGTTTATCTATCGGCCCCAGCCTCGAACTCAGGCCATGTGTGTAGCTAACTGACCCTCTCTGCCCATTCATCGCCATTTACCCGTTGTTGTTGTCCTAGCTGTTTACCCATTGTTGTCTCACCCGTTGTTGTCTTAGCTCTCCCAATCACACCTGTGATTGCTTTATGCCTTTCTCTAATGCCAATATGCCTTGCATACTGTTGTTTAGGGCAGCTCTCATTGCTTTATTATACTGCAGAGCCCCTAGTCCTGCTCAACATGCCTCAGATAGCCTCCTTGTCCCACCCCCCACACATGCGAAGACCGCACCTAGCTTAACTGGCGGCTCCAGAGATGCAACCTCTCTCATCGTCACTCAATGCCTAGGTTTACCCCCACAGTACTCACACCCTACCACACCCTTTCTGTACACTATGCCCTGAATCTATCCTACCACGCCCAGAAATCTGCTCATTTTATTCTCTGTTCCCTAAGCACTTGACGACCAGTTCTTATAGCCTTTAGCCGTACCCTCATCCTACTCCTCCTCTGTTCCTCTGGTGATGTAGAGGCTAACCCAGGCCCTGTGTGTCCCCGGCGCTCTCATTTGTTGACTTCTGCGAACGTAAAAGCCCTGGGTTCATGCATGTTAACATCAGAAGCCTCCTCCCTAAGTTTGTTTTATTCACTGCTTTAGCACACTCCGCCAACCCTGATGTCCTAGTCGTGTCAGAATCCTAGCTTAGGAAGGCCACCAAAAATTCCGAAATTTCCATTCCCAATTACAGCATTTTCTGTCAAGACAGAACTGCCAAAGGGGGCAGAATTGCAATCTACTGTTGAGATAGCCTGTAGAGTTCTGTCATACTTTCCAGGTCTATGCCCAAACAGTTCAAGCTTCTACTTTTAAAGATCCATCTCTCCAGAAATAAGTCCCTCACTGTTTCTGTTTGTTATAGACCCCCCTCAGCTCCCAACTGTGCCCTGGACACCATATGTGAATTGATTGCCCCACATCTATAATCAGAGTTCATACTGCTAGGTGACCTAAATTGGGATATGCTTAATTTTGGGATATGCCATATGCCAAATTGGCATATGCCATCCTATAATCTAAGCTAGTTGCCCTCAATCTCGCACAAATGATCAAGGAACCTACCAGGTACAACACCAAATCCGTAAACATGGGCACCCTCATAGATATCATCCTGACCAACTTGCCCTCTAAATACACCTCTGCTGTTTTCAACTAGGATCTCAGAGATCCCTGCCTCATTGCCTGCGTCCATTATGGGTCTGCGTTCAAACGACCACTCCTCATCAATATCAAACATTCCCTAAAACACTTCTGTGAGCAGGCCTTTCTTATCGACCTGGCCCGGGTATCCTGGAAGGATATTGACCTCATCCCGTCAATAGAGGATGCCTGGTTGTTCTTTAAAAGTGCTTTCCTCACCATCTTAAATAAGCATGCCCCTTTCAAAAAAATGTAGAACTAAGAACAGATATAGCCCTTGGTTCACTCCAGACTTGACTGCCCTTGACCAGCACAAAAATACCCTGTGGCGTGCTGCACTAGCTTCGAATAGTCCCCGCAATATGCAACTTTTCAGGGAAGTCAGGAACCAATACACACAATCAGTAAGGAAAGCAAAGACTAGCTTTTTCAAACAGAAATTTGCATCCGACAGTACTAATTCCAAAAGGTTTTGGGACACTGTAAAGTCCATAGAGAATAAGAGTACCTCATCCCAGCTGCCCACTGCAATGAGACTAGGAAACACTGTCACCACTGATTAGTCCACAATAATCGTGAATTTCAACGGCTGGCCATGCTTTCCACCTGGCTACCCCAACCCCGGCCAACAGCTCTGCACCCCCCCCCCCCCCCCCCGCAGCAACTGGCCCAAGCCCCCCGCTTCGCCTTCACACAAATCCAGACAGCTGATGTTCTGAAAGAGCTGCAAAATCTGGATCCATACAAATCAGCTGGTCTAGACAATCTGGACCCTCTGTTCCTAAAATTATCCGCCGCAATTGTTGCAACCCCTATTACTATTCTGTTCAACCTCTCTTTCGTATTGTCTGACCTCGGGGCAGCAGTGTAGCCTAGTGGTTAGAGCATTGGACTAGTAACCGAAAGGTTGCAAGTTCAAATCCCCGAGCTGACAAGGTACAAAATCTGTCGTTCTGCCCCTGAACAGGCAGTTAACCCACTGTTCCTCGGCCATCATTGAAAATAAGAATTTGTTCTTAACTGATTTGCCTAGTAAAATGAAGGTAAAAATAAAATCCTAAAGATTGGAAAGCGGGGAGACACTCTAGACCCAAACTGTTACAGATCTATATCCTTCCTGCCCTGCCTTTCTAAAGTCTTCAAAAGCCAAGTGAACAAACAGATCACCAACCATTTCAAATCCTGCCGTATCTTCTCCGCTATGCAATCTGGTTTCAGAGCTGGTCATGGGTGCACCTCAGCCACACTCAAGGTCCTAAACGATATAACCGCCATCGATAAAAGACATTACTGTGCAGCCGTCTTCATCGACCTGGCCAAGGCCTTCGACTGTCAATCACCGTATATATCGGCAGACTCAACAGCCTTGTTTTCTCTAATGACTGCCTCGCCTGGTTCACTAACTACTTCTCAGATAGAGTTCAGTGTGTCAAATCGGAGGGCCTGTTGTCCGGACCCTCTGGCAGGCTCTATGGGGATGCCAGAGGGTTCAATTCTCGGGCCGACTATTTTCTCTGTATATATCAATGATGTCGCTCTTTCTGCGGGTGAATCTTTGATCCACCTCTACGCAGACTACACCATTCTGTAAACATCTGGCCCTTCTTTGGACAATGTGTTAACAAACCTCCAAACGAGCTTCAATGCCATACAACACTCCTTCTGTGGCCTCCAACTGCTCTTAAATGATAGTAAAACTAAATGCATGCTCTTCAAGAGATTGCTGTCCGCAACCGCCCGACTAGCATCACTACTCTGGACGTTCTGACTTAGAATATTAGAATACTACAAATACCTAGGTGTCTGGTAAGATTGTAAACTCTCCTTCCAGACTCACATTAAGCATCTCCAATCCAAAATTAAGTCTACAATCGGCTTCCTATTTCACAACAAAACCACCTTCACTCATGCTGCCAAACATACCCTCGTAAAACTGACTATCCTACTGATCCTTGACTTCGGCGATGTAATTTACAAAATAGCTTCCAACACTCTACTCAGCAAATTGGATGCAGTCTATCACAGTGCCATTTGTTTTGTCACCAAAGCCCCATATACTACCCACCACTGCGACCTGTATGCTCTCGTTGACTGGTCCTCGCTACATATTCGTCTCCAAACCCACTGGCTCCAGGTCATCTATAAGTCTTTGCTAGGTAAAGCTCTGCGTTATCTCAGCTCATTGGTCATCATAGCAACACCCACCCATAGCACGCACTCCAGCAGGTATATTTCACTGGTCATCCCCAAAGCCACCCCCTCCTTTGGCTGCCTTTCCTTCCAGTTCCCTGCTGCCAATGACTGGAACGAATTGCAAAAATCACTGAAGTTGGAGACTAACTTTTAGCGTCAGCTGTCAGAGCAGCTTACCGATCGCTGCAGCTGTACACAGCCCATCTGTAAATAGCCCAACCAACTACCTACCTCATCCCCATATTTGTTTTTATTTTTCTGCTCTTTTGCAAACCAGTATATCTACTTGCACATCCTCATCTGCACATCTATCACTCCAGTGTAAATTGCTAAATTGTCATTATTTCGCTACTACTGGCCTATTTATTGCCTTACCTCCTTTGCACACACTGTATACAGATTTTTCTATTGTGTTATTGACTGTACATTTGTTTATCCCATGTGTAACTCTGTGTTGTTTTTGTCGCACTGCTTTGCTTTATCTTGGCCAGGTTGCAGTTGTAAATGAGAACTTGTTCTCAACACACCTACCTGGTTAATTAAATAAAGGTGAAATAAATGTAAAAATATATATAAAAAGGATGAAAGGCATTTATGGGGGTCATAAACCGGTGGGGGGTAGAGAGGGAAAGGGGATTTTATGACCCTCACTCAACATGGCAAAGTCATGACAATGTATATATTCTTAATTCCATTCCTCAATTCGATTTGTATGTGTTGGCTCTATGTTGTGAAATAATTAGATATTACTGGGCTGTTGGAGCTAGAAACATAAGCATTTCGCTACACCTGCAATAACATCAGCTAAACACGTGTTTGTGACCAATACATTTTTATTTGATTTGATTCACTAAGTATGTTGTATGCTTGTTGGTCATAGTATGGATATAGTTAGTTGGCCAAAAGTTCCCAGATGTCATACAACATTTGCCAAAATACGAAGTATAGAAGCAGTGGACACTATTTCCATGCTTTTAGGGCCCATAATGCAATTCTTCAGAAAATGAATGTGGCTTCACAACATTTTCAGATTTTAAGAAAATTACAGAAAACATGCAGCCGAAGGCGGAAGAGAGCGGATACAAATTCATTGGTTTACCTAATTATGACAAATGTTAAGAAAATGTTGAGCAATGAAATGAAGTAATGACTTTCAAATAAGTTACATTACACGTTATATTGGCTGACATTTTGTTAGCTATACATAGCATATCATTACAGTAGTTGCTTGTATGTACCGGTATTTTATCTAGCTACCTAACGTTGGCTACTAATACATCGAACTTGCCAGTATATTAACTATATGCTATCTAACTAACTGCCCAACGTTTATTGACTTGATTATTCACATCATTCTTAGCTTAGCAGAGATCAGCACAGCAAGGCAGCTGGCAAACATGTGGCGAGCTGGCATATCCCCCAACAATTTTGATTCGGTTTGATAAAAAATATTGACACAAAAGCATTGAAAATAGAGACAAAGTACTGTTGTTTAGACTGATTTGCCTCATGAATTGTCAACTCATGCACAATGAATCTGTTCTTAAGTCTGATCAACTGTAGCCTCCTGATAACAACCACAGCTGCAGGTATCCTAACGAAGCCTATGCAGCCCTGTTGTGCTGATCTCTGCAACATGGGTAGATGGAAATTGCCACATAATGCTACAAATGAAGAAACATATCCTATATGCATGTTCCACTATCTCGATATTTCCAGTTACTAACTCGAAATTTCAAGATACTATCTTACATGTTTTAGTTAGTATCTTAACATTTTAACATTGTATCTTAAAATGTCAACATAGTATCTAAAAATGTTGAGATAGTATAACCCAAATAAAAGCAATTTTCAATATAAATCAACAAGAACTGAGAGAGCTGATAGGCAGTGGACAGGCCAGGTGCATCAATGTGCATGAAAGAACAGTGAAGATATGAAACAAACACACAGCTCAAAAAACTACTCTATTGATCTTGTTTAAGGACAATACAATTATCCTACCTAGACTATAGTAACCTACAACACCACATGCAATTAATTAGTAAAACATTATACTCTAGGCTGCAGTGAAAATGTCATTTGAATAAGGATGCAAAAGCCCTTTGATTTGAATATTTCATTTGATTTGGATCAGTTGTGGGTCTACTCTCGACAGTTTATAATGTCTATAAAGGCACAGTAGCAGGACAGTCTGGCTGTATTTGTACTTCTGATACTGAATCGGCTGTCTGTTTCAGATCATCATTCTTCCAAGTCTTCCAATAATAATGTGGCCACATACACTCCTGGCAGAAACGTTGATTAATGTGCACTGTCCCTGTGAAAATGAAAAACTCAATCTCAACCCAGTTATTCAGGAAATTGTAGCCTGCCAAATTGTCAGGGAGAGGCTGTATATCAGCCTACACTCCAAATGTTCGGCTTCAAAACCATTATTACACTCTGTGTGACTGAGAACTAGAGAGGAGCCTTGGCCTAGGCTACTGTTGATTACCAAGATGGAGGCCTTTTTCATTCAAGTAAAACAAAAGTTAGAGGAAAAAGACTAGGCGTATGCCTACAGTGAAAAGCCTACAAGAGGAATGTGGGCTCGTTTTAATATTGTAGTGGACTAAGATGAGAAGAACTTTGACTCTGCCAAATGCAGGCTACTGTTGTCACCTACGGTATACTCCCTCTCCGGCCTCTACGTCATCAGGCTGCTAATTATCCCACACACCTGTCACCATCATCTTGCGCACCTGACACTCACTTGGACTCCATCACCTCCTTAATTATCTTCCCTATATCTGTCACTCCCCTTGGTTCTTTCCTCTGGTGTTATTGACTGGCAAATCAGGTATGATGCAATTTTATCTTTTTTTTTTTTTTTTTTTACACTTAAATGCTTTTTTAGTATTTATATGTAACGTCTGTCGTAGGAAGAAGGTGAGGACCAAAGCACAGAGTGGCAAGTGTTAATCTTATTTAATGAGAACTGAACAACAAACAAACAACCAAAACAGTTATGTCTTGTGCAGACACACAGTCTGAAAATAACCACCCACAAAACACAATGGAAAACAGGCTACCTAAATATAGTTCTCAATCAGGGACAACGATTGACAGCTGCCTCTGATTGAGAACCATACCAGGCCAAACACAGAAATAGAAAATCATAGACAAACTAACATAGACAACCCACCCAACTCACACCGTGACCATACTAAAACAAAGAGATAACAAAGGAACTAAGGTCAGAACATGACATTATAATCCATTTTATTGTAAACTTATTAATGGCCAAATTAAGTTACAACTGATTGCCTCCAATTTAATAGCCTGCTTATATTTTCACTATACGCAATGGATTGACTGACGTTTGATATTACCCTAATAAAGTTTAGAAATGTTTGAAGGTTTGGTGGGGCTATTGTTAAGATTTAGCTTTAGCTACTGCAGGCCTATAATATAATGCTTATTTATACAAAATATTCTGATAAATGTATATATTAGCCGCCTTCTGTACACTTAACTCTCAAACAGACTCCTACCCAATATGACAAAGGCATGTTTTAACATATCTCATATCTCATATACATGTACACAGTTGAAGTCTGAAGTTTACATACACCTTAGCCAAATGCATTTGAATTCAGTTTTTCGCAATTCCTGACATTTCATCCTAGTAAAAATTCCTTGTCTTAGGTCTGTTAGGATCACCCCTTTTATTTTAAGAATATGAAATGTCAGCATAATAATGATTTTCATTCACTGCATTCCCAGTGGGTCAGAATTTTACAAACACTCAATTGGTATTTGGTAGCGTTGCCTTTAAATTGTTTAACTTGGGTCAAATGTTTTGGCTAGCCTTCCACAAGCTTCCCACAATAAGTTGGGTGAATTTTGGCCCATTCCTCCTGACAGAGATGGTGTAACTGAGTCAGGTTTTTAGGCCTCCTTGCTCACACTTTTTCAGTTCTGCCCACAGATTATCTAAGGGATTAAGGTCAGTGCTTTGTGATGCCCACTCCAATACCTTGACTTTGTTGTCCTTAAGCCATTTTGCCACAACTTTGGAAGTATGTTTGGGGTCATTGTCCATTGACCATTTGGAAGACCCATTTGCGACCAAGCTTTAACTGCCTGACTGATGTCTTGAGATGTTGCTTCAATATATCCACATAATTTTCCTTCATGATTCCATCTATTTTGAAGTGCACCAGTCCCTCCTGCAGCAAAGCACTCCACAACATGATGCTGCCACCCCTGTGCTTCAAGGTTGGGATGGTGTTCTTCGGTTTGCAAGCGTTCCCCTTTTGCCTCCAAACAAAACGATGGTCACTATGGCCAAACAGTTCTATTTTTGTTTCATCAGACCAGAGGACATTTCTCCAAAAAGTGATCTCTGTCCTCATGTGCTGTTGCAAACCGTAGTCTGGCTTTATGGCGGTTTTGGAGCAGTGGCTTCTTCCTTGCTGAGCAGCCTTTCAGGCTGTCGATATAGGACTGTGGATATGGAAATTGCTCCCAAGGATGAACCAGACTTGTGGAGGTCTACATTGTTTTTTCTGAGGTCTTTGCTGATTTCTTTTCATTTTCCCATGATGTCAAGCAAAGAGGCACTTAGTTTGAAGGTAGGCCTTGAAATACATCCACAGGTACACCTCCAATGATGCTAATTAGCCTATCAGAAGCTTCTAAAGCCATGACATTTCCCAAGCTGTTTAAAGGCAGTCAACTTACTGTATGTAAACTTCTAACCCACTTGGAATTGTGAAATCTGTCTAAACAATTGTTGGAAAAATTACTTCTGTCATGCACAATGACACCCCCCCCCCCCCCTCTGGTTATTTCGTTCACACTTTTACCTCGTCACTATTATAATTTGCCTGAGTTATGTTACGGTTCTCATTACCATCCCCCCCCCTAGACTGTCGGGCCAAAAGGGATTCATAACAATGATTTTAAAATAATGGTTCTGTTCCGGAACAGTATAGATCACTTTCGTTCTGATTCTGTTCTGCAAAAATGCCATTTTCTGTTTGTTCTTTTCCCTGAACCTGTTCCAACCCCTGGTTCACATACAGTACCAGTCAAAAGCTTGGACACATACTCATTTCAGGGTTTTTAATTTTTTTACATTGTAGAGTAGTGAAGACATCAATGATGAAATAACACATATGGAATCATGTAGTAACCAACAAGTGTGAAACAAATTATTTTATTTCAAAATAGCCACTCTTTGCTTTGCACATGCTTGGCATTCTCTCAACCAGCTTCACCTTGGAATGCTTTTCCAACAGTCTTGGAGTTCCCACATGCTGAGCACTTGTTGGCTGCTTTTCCTTCACTCTGCGGTCCAACTCATCCCAAACCATCTCAATTGGGTTGAGGTTGAGTGATTGTGGAGGCCAGGTCATCAGATTCAGCACTCCATCACTCTCCTTGGTCAAATAGCCCTTACACCAGGGATGGGCAATTCCAGTCCTCGAGGGCCTGATTGGTGCCAGTTGTTCCCCAGCTAACACACCTAATTCCATTAATTACCGACTCATGATCTTCAGTTCAGAATGCAATTTGATTAGTCAGCTGTGTTTGCCAGGGATGGAGAAAGTGTGACACCAATCAGGCCCTCAGACTGGAGTTGCCCACCCCTGCCTTACACAGCCTGGAGGTGTGTTGGGTCATTGTCCTGTTGAAAAACAAATGATAGTTCCACCAAGCTCAAACCAGCATGGCTACCACAGCATTCTGCAGCGGCGCGTCATCAAGCCTGGTTAAGGTTGCCTTGAATTCCATCACACCACCTCCATGCTTCACAGTGGGAACCACACATGTGAAGATCCTCTGTTCACCTACTCTGCGTCTCAAAGACACAGCGGTTGGAACTAAAAATCTAATTTGGACAAATAACAGATTTCCACCAGTCTAATGTCCAAAGCACATATTTCCTGGCCCAAGCAAGTCTCTTCCTTATTGGTGTCCTTTTAGTAGGGGTTTCTTTGCAGCAAATCAACCACGAAGGCCTGCTTCACAGTCTCCTCTGAACAGTTGATGTTGAGATGTCTGTTACTTGAACTCTGTGAAGCATTTACTTGGGCTGCAATTTCTGAGGCTGGTAACTACTCTAATGAACTTAACCTTTGCAGCAGAGGTGACTCTGGGTCTTCCTTTCTGGTCCTCGT
Source organism: Oncorhynchus masou masou (assembly GCF_036934945.1). Taxonomy (NCBI): domain Eukaryota; kingdom Metazoa; phylum Chordata; class Actinopteri; order Salmoniformes; family Salmonidae; genus Oncorhynchus; species Oncorhynchus masou. The sequence goes on from NC_088235.1 coordinate 57,982,279, forward strand.
GAGAGCTAGTTTCATTATAGCGCTTGATGGGTTTTTGCGACTGCACTTGAAGAAACGTTCTTGAAATGTTCCGAATTGACTGACCTTAATGTCTTAAAGTAATGATTTGCTCTCATTTCTCTTTGCTTATTTAAGCTGTTCTTGCCATAATATGGACTTGATCTTTTACCAAATAGCCCTATCTTCTGTATACCATCTCTACCTTGTTTCAACACAACTGATTGGCTCAAACATATTAAGAAGGATAGAAATTCCACAAATTAACTTTTAACAAGGCACACCTGTTAATTGAAATGCAACCAGGTGACTACTTCATGAAGCTGGTTGAGAGAATGCCAAGCGTGTGCAAAGCTGTCATCATGGCCAAGGGTGGCTACTTTGAAGAATCTCAAATATAACACTTTTGGTTACTACATGATTCCATATGTGTTATTTCATAGTTTTGATGTCTTCACTATTATTCTACAATGTAGAATGAGTAGGTGTGTCCAAAATTGACTGGTACTGTATTTGCACATATGTGACTCGATAAACTTTTCGATAAACCAGGTAGGCAAGTTAGGAACAAGTTCTCATTTACAACTGCGACCTGGCCAAGATAAAGCAAAGCAGTTTGACACATAACAACACAGATTTACACATGGAGTAAAACAAACATACAGTAGAAAAATAAGTATATATACAATGTGAAAAAATGAGGTGAGATAAGGGAGGTAAAGCCAATAAATAGGCCATGGTGGCGAAGTAAATACAATATAGCAATTAAAACACTGGAATGGTAGATTTGACAGATGCGTGTGCAAAGTAGAAATACTTGGGTGCAAAGGAGCTAAATAAATACAGGAGGGGAAGTGGTAGTTGTTTGGGCTATTTATAGATGGGGTATGTACAGGTGCAGTGATCTGTGAGCTACTCTGACAGTTGGTGGATCAAGCTAGTGAGGGAGATAAGTGTTTCCAGTTTCGGAGATTTTTGTAGTTCGTTCCAGTCAATGGCAGATGAGGAACCTTCATGTAACCTAAAAATAAACTTTCCCAGAAAAGGTGAAATGTTCACTTTTTGTTTCTCAGAACCTTTCAAAAACATTCAGTTTTACCGGTCAGGAAACACATGGCTTAGTTCCCACAACCAATGTGTTTTTGGTTTCACACGTTCCCACAACTTCCAAAGAGCCAAATGTGATGGCATATTAAACCACAAGGACTTTCAGAGCTCTGTTCTGTGCTCCGATTCCGGATTCCTCATGTTTGACTGTTCCTTGTATCTTACATTGTCAAATTAATAGTTAGAGATTTTAATGGCCACATCTGGAGGTATCCGATCCAGATTTCTATAATTAGGCAGAACCTATAACTATCAATAATATCCATATTTGGGAGATACTGAACTCCAAGTCATTTTTAAATGTATTTTTATGACAGCTTAAATATTTTCAATTCTTCATTAATATCATATGAATCCATATTCTTCCTAGAGAAGCAAGATAAGGCAAAGCAACTGTCGTCCAGTCTTGAAATTCTATTTCTAGTGGACTCTGCTCTGTTATGATTTAATTGGCTCGTTTCATTGCCATAGTGCCAGGAAGTTGCTGAAACTTGAGCGTCAACAGTAACGTTAGCTAGCAACTGTTAGTTTTTTTTTTTAATATATATATATATATATATTTGGGGTTAGCGATAACATTTAAGCAATAGTTAGTGGTTAAATCACATGGGGTTTATTGGTAATGTTAGTCCGTTAAAGTAGAGGTTGAACTGTTGTCGTGTGTTCTTTGTATTTATTGAGCTAACCAACACGTTTGCTAATAATGCTAGGGTCAGGTGAATATCAAATTATGAATTGAAGAATTTATTGGCGCGGAAATCAACCCAATTTGCAGTACTATGGAGGACAGCACCACGGAACTCGAAGGACCCGGTTGTTTAAGTGTCGGTCAGCAGTCAGAAGAGGCGACACCAACCGATATTAGCCACCAGAACAGTGTCGACAACGATGGTTCGAAAGACCACAATGGGACATCTAATAATGTTGACTCGGATTCAGGGGATGAGGTACAGTATTGCAGACTTGGACAATATCTAGTGTTTTTCTAATTTTGCTGGAGTGACGAGAATAATGAATGTACTGTTATATGATATCTGCTACACTGGTTGGTACTCTCTTGTAACTGTGATGCACTCCAGTTCTATAATGTGGAATGACATTGTGAATGTTTTGTTTCATTTTCACAGCCTGAACTCCCTCTTAATCAATTTTACCCTTACATCCACTGTACTCTCTGCTGCGGAATCCTAATTGATTCCACCACCATCACAGAGTGTCTGCACACTTGTGAGTTACAATGATTTGAGATGAACAATCCTGAAATGTGACTGCTATCCCTTCAGTCTCATTCCATCAGTCATACTTCCTTTGTAATCTGTTCTCTCTTCCCCAGTTTGTAAAAGCTGCATAGTGAAACACTTCTTCTACAGCAACAGGTGTCCCAATTGCAGCATTGTAGTCCATCAGACACAACCATTGTACAACATAAAGTAAGCATGCCTGCATGAAGTCTACGAGCACACAGACTCTTGTCTTGTTTTACATTTGAAGACATCGGTTCATGTTTTTCTACTTGGCATCATGTTATTTAAAGAGGACATCCCATGAGTGTCTGTTTCTATGGTTACCCTCTCTCTGCTGGGGAGTTACCTGGAACACAAAGTCCTGGTGTGACGCATGGATACTGATGTCTCTCTGTAGACACCACTGTTATTCATGTTCAAGCACACTCGTCGTCTATTGCACAACTCTGCTTTCAGCACAGGCCAAAGGGATGCAAATGTAAATATTTACTGTTGTGCCAACTCATTTGAATGAAAACGTTGCCACGATAAACTGAGATGTTCACTGAAACAACATCAGCTTTGAAGTTGATTACTATACCTCTCACATTGACCTGTTATCAATTAATACAATGAGTTATAGGTTAATACTCACTTATACACTGATATGTAGATAATTACTGTATGGTGGGTGTTTTTGCATCTCCACAGACCTGACAGACAGTTGCAAGATATTGTTTACAAGATGCTGCCACATCTGGAAGAAAGCAAGTATCCACAAGCCTTCCATTTCTCAGATTTTCCCCAAACGCCTCTTGGCAATCTTTTGTTTTGCTGTTAAAATTAGTATTGTCTTTACTCTTTATTGTCTTTGCAGTGGAGAGAGCAAGGATGATTGATTTTTACAAACAGAGAGGACTGGAGGTGCCTAAACCAGGTATATAAGACCAATGTCATTGTCGTTGCTGCTAATTGTGCTTTTTTGGTAGAGATTTGGTGCAGCTTTGTTGATATGAAATAGTTTGGGTATTTGAAGACTGATTTTAGCCATGTCCCTGTCTGTCTCAGTGCTGTGTGTGGAACATTCCCCTAATGCTTCTGTAAACGCTCGTCTTTCCCTGTGACCACAGTGATGGCGTCCCCTGCGGTCCCTGTGCTGAAGAACCAGAAGCAGAGGAGGGCATTGCTGCCCCAGTCTGTCTTCGCCATCCCTCCTGAACTGGACGTGTCACTGCAGCTGGAGTTTTTGGGGTGAGTCTCTCCCTAGCATTTTCTATTTGAGGGATGGAAGGGTATTCCCTGAGAAATTTTTAAATTAGAGTTTGTTTGTCTCTGGTCATTCTTGGCTACACCAGTAGATGGTGCTGGAGTGCTACTGTGCTTCCTTTGAGTGCATATGGACTAGGGCAGCATTTCCCTAACTCGGTCCTGGGGACTGCCAGGGGTACACCTTTTTGGTTTTTGCCATAGCACTACACAGCAGATTAAAATGGTCAAAGCTTGATGAATAGTTGATTATTTTAATCAGCTGTGTAGTGCTATGGCAAATAACTAAATGTGCACCCCTTGGGGTCCCCATGACAGAGTTTGGGAAACCCTGGACTAGGGAGAACATTTCAAGTTACAAGACTGATGGTTAACTGTACAAGATTGGTTGCAAGGATTAAGAAAATTCTATGTAAAGTTGTTTGTTTCCAGAGCGGAAGAAGGCATAGACGGCTATAAGGTAATTACTGCTGTCACGCTCTTTTCTCATAATGACTTGTATGAGACCGTTAAAATTAAATAACAGCATAATGCTGCTGTCCAGCCACTATATAGTAATGGTCATGCATAAAGCAATGTTGACATTGTGAATTTGAGTTATATTGGTAAAATGAATAAGGGATTGCATGCTCTAACACCCGTGTCCCTGGCCAGCCTTTGGAGAGGCGGTATGTGCGAGTATCGGGGGATGCCACTGTCCACCATGTGGCGCTCTTCATCAGGAGGAAGATGGAGCTGAGCCCCGCCTGCCAGGTCAGTGGGAGGGGTTACACATTTACTTTACCAGGATGTCTGGTGCGGTTATGAACTATTTTTCAGAGGGATACCTGGCAAGGGGAAATGCATAAAGATGTACATATCTGCTCGTTATGTGAGAGCTCTCTGCTTTAAGAAATCGTTATGTTGAACCCATCTCAATTTCATCCCCTGTAAAATACTTTAGAGGCCTAAGTAACCAGGTGAGAGGTAGATGCAGAGCCTAATGCTCACACAAGGACAGAGGGGAAGAGTGTTTGTGTCTTATGTAAAACTGCAGAGCGCAACAGCACAGCCCTACCTGTATGTAGGGTGTTTAGCAGTAACAGGGATTTATTTCTTGGTACTCACCGGAGTGGGCAGTAGCGTGGGGTAATAGGTGCACCTATCTAGATTTATTAGCCGGGTGCTCTGCCATTTACAGTGCATTCGGAAAGTATTCAGACCCCTTGACGTTTTTCATACTTTGTTGCGTTACAACCTTATTCTGAAATGGATTACATCGTGTGTGTCCCCCCCCCCCCCAAATCTACACACAATACTCCACTACAAAGCAAAAACTTTTCTTTTTTTTTTTAGAAAACGGATATCACATTTACATAATTATTCAGCCCATCATAGTTTTGACATCTTCACTATTATTCCACAATGTAGAAAATAGTAAAAAATTAAGAGAAACCCTGGACTGAGTAGGTGTCAACTTTTGACTGGTACAGTATGTCTCATCCCAATGCTCTCTCGGAGATCTACTGACAGTTCCTTGGACTTCATGGTATAGTTTCTGCTTTTACATGCACTGTCAACCATTGACCCTTACACAGGTGTTTCTTTCTAAAAGGATCTACATTTCTAAACACGTTTTAATTTTTTACTACACACAATACCCCATAATGACAAAGTTATCTATTTAATCCATTTTGAATTCAGGCTGTAACGCAACACAATGTGGAATAGGTCAAGGGGTATGAATACTTTCTGAAGTCACTGTATACACATACACAGATCAGCAGAATAAACTTGACAAATAGCATTTAGGTGGAAGTAGGACATTTGAGATTCTGCTGTAATAGTTACTTCCTAGTACAAAGAAAATGGATGCTTTGGGGGTATGAAAAGTAGACATCTGGATAGAAAGATTGCTTTAATGTAGGGAAAACATATATATGAGCATACAAATGGCAGTGCAGCCATATAGTCAAATCAAGTGCTCCTATATGCCTACCGATTTGCTGAGATGGCTGTCTGCAACTTACTTGTTAATACTGTGATTTCAAAATGTCTAAACATTAGAGAATGTCAATGAATACAACAGTGAGTTCTTGTTCAGCACTGTCAACATTTTATTTGTATTATATGCCATGAAATGCGCTGCAATCAGCACTGCAGATTCAATGAATAACTACCAACGTGTATTGCTTCCATTTTTATAATTAGTGGCTTTAAAAAAAAAAAAAAAATTTTAATCTCACGGAATATTTCACTTTCTCCGGTAATGGGAGTAACAACATGAATCTGTGCATGAGGCAAAAATTATACGGTGTGACTCGAGTTTCTCCATCAGCTTTTTGGTTAGTCTTAGCCAAGGGTGGATAGCTGAGAGACAATCCGAGTGTGACCCTCTAATGCTCTCCATCCGCTGAGACTGACCATCAGATGCAGGCGCCATCAGTCCAGTAAAATAAAGTAAGCAAATTATGAACATTTACAGTGACTTTGGAAAGTATTCAGACACATTCCCTTTTTCCACATTTTGTTTCGTTACAGCTTTACTCTAAAATTGATCAGGAAAATAATTTAATCAATCTACACACAATGACAAAGCGAAAACAGGTTTTTAGTTATCACATTCTTTTGCTATGAGACTCAAGTGCTACCAGTTTCCCTTGCTCATCCTTGATGTTTCTACAACTTGATTGGAGTCCACCTGTGGTGAATTGATTTGGAATGGCACACACCAGTCTATATTCGGTCCCACAGTTGACATGTCAAAGTAAAAACCAAGCCATGAGGTCGACGGAATTGTCCGTAGAGCTCAGAGACCGCTTTGTGTCGAGGAACAGATCTGGGGAAGGGTACAGAAGAAATTCTGCAGCATTTAAGGTCCCCACGGACACAGTGGCCTCCATTCTTAAATGGAAGAAGTTTGGAACCACCAAGACCCTACCTAAAGCTGTCCGCCTGGCCAAAATGAGCAATAGGGGGATAAGGGCATTGTCCAGGGAGGTGACCAAGAACCCAATGATTTCTCTGTGGAGATGGGAGAACCATCTCTGCAGCACTCCACCAATCAGGCCTTTATGGTACTGGCCAGACGGAAGACACTCTTCAGTAAAAGGCACATGATAACCTGCTTGGAGTTTACCAAAAGGCACCTAAAGGATTCTCAGACAATGAGAAACCATATTCTCTGTTCTGATGAAACCAAGATTGAACTCTTTGGCCTGAATGCCGAGTGTCACATCAGATGGAAGCCTGGTATCATCCCTACAGGGAAGAATGGTGGCAGCATCATGCTGTGGTGCTGTTTTTTTTCAGCAGCAGGTACTGGGAGACTAGTGACGATTGAAGGGAAAGATGAACGGTGCAAAGTACAGAGATCCTTGGATGAAAACCTGCTCAGGACCTCCGACTGGAGCAAAGGTTCACCTTCCAACAGGACAATGCAGGAATTGCTTCGAGACAAGTCTCTGAATGTCCTTAAGTGGCCAATCAGAGCTCAAACCTGATCGAACATCTCTGGAAAGATGCTCCCCATCCAACCTGACAGAGCTTGAGCATCTGCAGAGAAGAATGGGAGAAACTCCAAATACAGGTGTGCTAAGTTTGTAGCTTCATACCCAAGAATACTCTAGTCTGTAATCACTGACAAATGTGCCTTACTCAATACTTTGTTTAAAGGGTCGTAATACTTATGTATTATGTTATTTCAGTTTTTATTTGTAATTTGTAAGTGTTTTCTAAATCTGATTTTGCTGCTTTGTCATATGATATATTACTGGTGTGATCATATACCAAGTTTTGAAATAAAATATTAAAATGGTTTTAGAAGAACATTGGCAGGGCAATTCAAGCATAGACATTTTCACTGAATATTGGATTGGGCCTATAGTCTGCGCAAACCTCATTGCTACAGAACTGTTTTTAAAGGGTAGGAAGCATGAGTTTTTACTCAGCAATGTAACACTGTGGTCAGAGTTAGTAACTTAGTAGTTGTCACGATCTGGTTACACAAGTACAAACAGTTATGTGTTTGTTATTGCATATTTGACTTATTTCTGGATATCTTCTGAAGTCTAAACTACCCACAATGCACTATTTATTAAAGTCATATGGAGGATCTACTCTGTGTTAGAGATCATTACATTAGAGTAATTACATTCCAGACCAAGTGTTGGCGTTGGTGAGTTACAATCCACTAATCATGAGGAAGTGTGATGTGAACAGAAGGAAAGTCGTTGTGTTCAGATAACGGACAAAGTCATCAGGATTTTGTTTAGATGAACCCCAAAATATAATTGTCCTCAATGTAGCGTTTCCAAAACTTAATATGGGGTAGAAAAGCGTTGTCTTTATTTTGAATATCAACTGCCTCCAACGACAAGGTTTGCGTAAATCGTGGCTACTGCTGTGCATTTGGTTTGAAGGTAGAATTTGTCATACCTGAAATAGTTATTTGCAAGTACCAATTTCAAGACCTCCAACAAAGTCATTAGTGGGACTCTCCAATCTTTCCTCACGTGACTTTAGGAATTTGGAAATCGATTTGTAGGCCTTCAGCATGGGGAATGCAGATGTACTGACTAGAGTTCTTATGCACTTTCGGAAGGGGATAGATACCTGGGGTGACTGGATAGGTGACTCTTTGGAACTCGTGATCCAGTTATGGTCAGACACGCTGTAACAAGCTATCAATTTCAGATTTTCTAGAGGCAAGGGTCTATAGGAACAAGACAGGTTCAGGTGTTTTTCAGAACTCATGCCCATAACTCTTGCCACACATTTTTCTGTGGGTTTTATGACAATGTCCGTATTCTCCTGGAGTTCATTTAGTACTCGTCTTTTGGCTGGAGGAAGACTGTGATATTGGGGTCCCTTGTCATTTTTGAATTTAGTTTCCAATTATTTTTCAACCAGTCTGACGTGGTGACAACTGGACTTTGTATGAGTAGGGGGGGACAAATGAGAAAGGGCGAGGGGCAGGGAGGGACCCCGCTGGGTTATGGTTTCTCGCTCTTTGTAGGATCTGTCGATATGAAGCTTGTACTGGATCTGTTCAGTATGACTGTATGAAAATATGGATACCGCCCAACCCTAATTTGTGTGTATATATAATTTAATTAATTGTTGGTTGACTGTTTTGAATAGTACATTGCACCACCCTGTGGGCAATTGTAATTATCACCTAGGCACTTGCATAAAAAACTGCCAAATAACTGCCAAAATGGATTGGCCTGCCCAGCCAAAAATAAAAGGCGACATGAGGTGACGTCTTTAATTTTTAATTATTATTGAACTTGGGATTTAATTTCTAATCAGGAATACTATTTCTGTATCTTATTGAAATGGATCCGTACCATTTATTACAGTTTTCATTTTCAAATCTCAAACTGCACCTACCAGTTTTCGTTCACAGGTATTCCCTCCGTCAGGTGACTCCATGTATGTTGTAATTCAGTATGTCACTCTCTCAATTGATTTCATGCAGTCTGTCGCAGTGGTATGATGTCACGTTGTGGTGCAGGTGGATGTTGTGTGTGGAGACCACCTCCTGGACCGTTACCAGTCGCTACGAGAGGTCCAGCGCTCCATGGGAGATGACGCTCTACAGGTGAGTCCACTCTTAAGGTCCTATGAATTTGTAGTTACACTCTGGTTTGGAAATTGTCCTGATATCGTTAGCTTCCATTTATGAGTTTTATGTGTGTTTAATTATTCCCAGGATGGTCTTTTGATTCTCCACTTTGGACTGGTGCTGGCTGCTCACACGTGAGCAGGGGGAAGGAAGTGGGATGGATGTGATCCTGATATTAACCCTGACCCTCAGGGAACCACGGCCTTCATTCTGCTACTAATGCCTAACAGAATCAAGTCTTCTACTCTCTGCCACTTATACTCTCTACCACTTAGACAGTTAACAGTGAATTGCTGAATCCAGGGCCCCGACACCTTCTGGTTAGGATTAGGTTATAGTTTATCTCCAAGACTGATTTCAGAGGTCTGAAAGACTACAAGGACCTGTCATGCTACTGATGCCAAAAGCTCATGTTTTTGCTACACTTTGAGTTGAATGTACACTGTTCTCTTACATTTTTTTGTGACCCAACTTTTGTAGCAGTCCCCCTCCCATCCATCTCCCAAGTCTCTATTTAGGACAAAGTATGAATACATATACAGTGCCTTCGGAGAGTATTCAGACCCCTTGACGTTTCCACATTTTGTTACGTCACAGCCTTATTCTAAAATGGATGAAAGAAATACAAATCCTCAGCAATCTACACACAATACCCCATAATGACAAAGTGCAAACAGGTTTTTTTAATGTATTTTTTTGCAAATGTATAAAAATATATCTTATTTACATTGGTATTCAGACCCTTTGCTATGAGACTTGAAATTGAGCTCCGGTGCATCTTGTTTCCATTGATCATCCTTGAGATGCTTCTATAATTTGATTGGAGTCCACCTGTGGTAAATTCAATTGATTGGACATGATTTGGAAAGGCACACCTGTCTATATAAGGTCTCACTGTTGCCAGTGCATGTCAGAGCAAAAAGCTAGAGGTCCGATACAGCATTGTGTCAAGGCACAGCTCTGGGAAGGGTACCAAAACATTTCTGCAGCAGGTTCCCAAGAACAGTGGCCTCCATCATTCTTAAATAGAAGAAGTTTGGAACCATCAAGACACTTCCTAGCGTTGGTCACTCGGCCAAACTGAGCAATCTGGGAGCAGGATCTTGGTCAGGGAGGTGGCCAAGAGCCCAATGGTCACTCTGACAGAGCTCCAGAGTTCCTCTGGAGATGGGAGAACTTTCCAGAAGGACAACCATCTCTGCAGCACTCCACCAATCAGGCCTTTGGGGTAGAGTGGTCAGACCAAAGCCACTCTTCAGTAAAAGGCAGACTAGTCAGGATCGAGGGAAAGATGAACGGAGCAAAGTACAGAGAGATCCTTGACGAAAACCTGCTCAGGGACTCAGACTGGAGCGTAGGTTCACCTTCTAACAGGACAACGATCCTAAGCACACAACCAAGACAACGCAGGAATGGCTTCTGGACAAGGCTCTGAATGTCCTTGAGTTTCCCAGCCAGAGCCTGAACTTGAACCCGATCGAACATCTCTGGAGAGACCTGAAAATAGCTGTGCAGCAACGCTCCCCATCCAACCTGACAGAGCTTGAGAGGATCGGCAGAGAGGAATGGGATAAACTCACTAAATACAGGTGTGCCAAGCTTGTAGCGTCATACCCAAGAAGACTCGGGGCTGTTATCGCTGCCAAAGGTGCTTTAACAAAGTACTGAGTAAAGGGTCTGAAAACATATGTAAATGTGATATTTTAATACATTTGCAAAAAAATCTAAAATCCTGTTTTTCGCTTTGGTATTGTGTGTAGGTTGACAAGAAAAAAAACATTTAATCAATTTTAGAATAAGGGGTCTGAATACTTACCGAAAGCACTGTCTTATGCAACCGTGAGATCCTGTCATTGGTGTCAAGTTCCACTTTAAACTCGGATCTGAATGGGGAGAGGTCAGATGGACCTTGAACAAGGCCTTAAAATAATGTTCCAGTAGGCCTATTATTATATATATATATATACATATATATACATATATATACATATATATACATATATATATATATGGGCTGGTTATTTTATGTATTACATTTCTATCTTCCTATTCTGCACCAAACTTCAAGGCTTTGTACATGCTCTGTGAATCATTAGCACCCCACTCAATTTTGCGATGAGGTAGATTGCCTTGTCCTCGACGATAGCATAAATAGTAGCATAATAATAAACATACACCATATTTAAAAATATATTGGTTATTCTGTCCTAATGTTTAGCAAAATACAGTCTTTAGTGTGGACTATAAGAGTCGTCTGCACTAAGCAGCAGCTGACCGGCTTGCTTTTAGCTTAGCTAGCTAGTTGTGATTGAGGGACAGAAAGTCATGTTCCGCTAGCTGTCAAAATAGCTCTACCTAGCAAACGTTAGCTGACTTGCTATTGTTGTCTGTTAGCTAGGTATCTCTAGAAAGCGTCACTGTGGGAATCTCCAGTTCTCATGTGACAAGGAGTTCATGATAGCACAAACAGATCTGGCCCCAGGCTACATTGGTAGCTAACTAACAAATGTGCGTAACTGCGACATTCAAACGAGGCTACAAAGAAAACTAATGGGACTGTGTTGATGTCAAAATCGGGGGTGTGAACTAGGTTTCTATTCAAGTGTTGATCGACATGGTAATGGCCCTATAGTATTGGAGAAAAGTTGAAAACTGACCCTCCGTTACATCTTGACGTGTCATGTCGTAACGTCCAGCACGCATAAAGCTACTATTTATGTCTTAACTATCTCTCTCCACCAGGTGTAGCACTTCTCTCATATTTTAAAAACAAGAAATGGACAGTGACGGGTAAGGGGGGGATACCTAGTCATCATTGCATGCGATTCATTCTCAAAGCCGCTGTTTACTTCTAAGATCACTTTAGCACCGCCCTAAACTTGATTCAAATTTGACCCAAACCTTAAAATAGGTATGTAATGACACATTATATAAACTCTTTATAGTTTTATTTACATTTTAGAGGGAATAAGGTGATAAGTTGTACAGATCGAGTGAAAAAAGCGTTTTTTTTTATTATTTATTTTTTTTTTAAATTTATTTTTATTTTTTTCCCACACGACATCTGTCCTAACTATCACGCATTAGTTTTGCTTCCCCACCCGCCATTTTTAAAAAGACCCGACGGGGCTCATTGGCTGCTTGAATTATGCAGAAACGGGCAGTGTTTCGGTCATGTAATTGATTTTGTTGGAAAAGGGATAAATGGTGCTTTAGAATGGTATTGACATTACAGTTGATCTTTACATTTACATTACATTTAAGTCATTTGGCAGACGCTCTTATCCAGAGCGACTTACAAATTGGTGAATTCACCTTATGACATCCAGTGGAACAGCCACTTTACAATAGTGCATCTAAATCATTTAAGGGGGGGTGAGAAGGATTACTTTATCCTATCCTAGGTATTCCTTAAAGAGGTGGGGTTTCAGGTGTCTCCGGAAGGTGGTGATTGACTCCGCTGTCCTGGCGTCGTGAGGGAGTTTGTTCCACCATTGGGGGGCCAGAGCAGCGAACAGTTTTGACTGGGCTGAGCGGGAACTGTACTTCCTCAGTGGTAGGGAGGCGAGCAGGCCAGAGGTGGATGAACGCAGTGCCCTTGTTTGGGTGTAGGGCCTGATCAGAGCCTGGAGGTACTGCGGTGCAGTTCCCCTCACAGCTCCGTAGGCAAGCACCATGGTCTTGTAGCGGATGCGAGCTTCAACTGGAAGCCAGTGGAGAGAGCGGAGGAGCAGGGTGACGTGAGAGAACTTGGGAAGGTTGAACACCAGACGGGCTGCGGCGTTCTGGATGAGTAGGGGTTTAATGGCACAGGCAGGGAGCCCAGCCAACAGCGAGTTGCAGTAATCCAGACGGGAGATGACAAGTGCCTGGATTAGGACCTGCGCCGCTTCCTGTGTGAGGCAGGGTCGTACTCTGCGGATGTTGTAGAGCATGAACCTACAGGAACGGGCCACCGCCATGATGTTGGTTGAGAACGACAGGGTGTTGTCCAGGATCACGCCAAGGTTCTTAGCGCTCTGGGAGGAGGACACAATGGAGTTGTCAACCGTGATGGCGAGATCATGGAACGGGCAGTCCTTCCCCGGGAGGAAGAGCAGCTCCGTCTTGCCGAGGTTCAGCTTGAGGTGGTGATCCGTCATCCACACTGATATGTCTGCCAGACATGCAGAGATGCGATTCGCCACCTGGTCATCAGAAGGGGGAAAGGAGAAGATTAATTGTGTGTCGTCTGCATAGCAATGATAGGAGAGACCATGTGAGGTTATGACAGAGCCAAGTGACTTGGTGTATAGCGAGAATAGGAGAGGGCCTAGAACAGAGCCCTGGGGGACACCAGTGATCTGGAAGTATTACATTTTTGGGGCGCTAAAATATGGCCAATTGTACGGACCAAGGCGATTTACGAGGTTACGTGAGTGTTAGCTTGCCCAAGAAAGCTTGTATACAGAACCGTCATAGCCAGCTATTAAAATGTGATTTATTTTGACAAGTGCTGTGTTCGAATACGCATACTACATAATTTTCTTAACCTTTTTATTTATTTAGATTTATTTATAATGAGTATATAGTATTAGTTCATTTGAGTATACTGTAATTGAACGGTAACCTTTCAGTTGTGTACTTGCGCTTTGCTTGTCTACCGGAAGTTGATGCTGTTGCAATACAACTTCTTGCTAGCTTGTTAGCTTAACAAATTACTAGCTAGACATCTTAAGACTTCATTAAAAATGTCCGTTGAGAACACACAATGACTTTAACACTTAGCTAAGCTCAGAATAACGTGAATAATCAAGTCAATAAGTGTTTTCCTCCATCTGTATTTGATGATTCATTATTTGTGTCCATTCCAATGTTAAACTATATACCACACACAACTTAATTAACATTGCCTCTGGCGGCAACTCACCACAACTTGTAGTCAGCGCTGTCTCTCTGTAGCCATGTATTTTGTTTTCATGCCAGCTGTATGTGTTGTGCTGGTGTTAATGATCAGCTACAATCAGTTAGCTGTTCAGAGGACCGATGCTGGAAGGAGGAGGTGAAGACAGGAGGCTGGTCAAAGGAGGGCGTTGTATTCTCCTCGACCAAAAGGCAAAAGCAGGCCACAATAAGTCAATTATTACTGGTCTGTATGTAGCAAATTTCATTCACAATTTTATACATCCACTTGGACTATATTAGAACATGTATGCCTGTCATAGCAAGTGTAATTTAGTGTAGCTTAAAGCCTACATTCAATAATGTACATATGTCCGAATAGGCCTACATATCAAATAATGTGAAAGCTATTTATTTTGTTTCAATTTGGTAAAATTGTCCTTTCTCATCACAGACTGGTGGCAGAGGACCCTACTGTGTGCTAAGTCCCAATGTGACCAACCTGAGGGTGTATTTGGACTACCTGGAACTCAAGCCCCACTTCGGAATGACCCAACCCTCTTTTGACAGCCTGTTAGAGGTCTTGCACCAAGACCAGGATCATGGCTGGGGCAAGACCTTGGAAAGCTTCATGTTTGTCTACTGGATGGCTAGTGCCACTTTGTATAGTGTCCGAGGCATTTGATGTCATCCCCAGGGTCCGTGGGGTGCTCATGAAGAGGGTCATCCATTTTCCATCACAAGATGAAATGCAGGAGGTTGGTGAGCGATTCACCCAAACATCACAGTTCCCTGCAATTCAAAAGGTTGCTGGCGCTATTGCTGGATGCCACATCAGGATTAAGCCCCCTGCTGTGGACCAGCAGGATTACCTGAACAGAAAAGTTTTATTCATCAACTATAGGCCATCTGTGACCACAGGTGCGGGTTCATTGACATCTACATTGCCTTCCCCGGGTCTGTGCACGACACCAGTGTCATGAAACACAGCCCTGTGTATGTTCAGAGCCGGTAACCACCCCAAGGTTGGTGTCTCTTCAGGGATGGTGGGTATCCCTGCCTGGTGGAGCCCATCTGTCTGACACCCTACAGGCAACCAGTGAGGGGTGCCGTGGAGGCCACCTACGATGCAAAGCATTCCAAGGTGAGGAATGTGGCATTCCATCTTCATGAAGGCCCTGGAGGTGAAGCCTAGCACAACGTCTGCCTCAGCAACGAGGACATTGGAGTCTGAGGCCTCGAGAGGATGATTATGATGGAGACCTGGACCAACCGCCACAGCAGAATGTGGATCAACTGCGGGACCAGCTCACAGCATCAGGAGTGGGCAATGTTGCAGCACCAGCTAACCCCATCCCAGGTGACCACAACTACTGGAATCCCCCCCAATAGAAAACCCTTACATGCACACACCATGTTTAAAATGTAATTGTTGATTCCTAAATCAATCTATCACCCATGTTCACATATTACATTTTTGTAATATTACATGTGATCAATATTCAAAATCTTAAATTCTATTCTGTTTGTGTGTACTGGAGCTCTTTTTCTATAATATCAAGCTGTGTGTGGAGCTTCCATTTCTATTTAAAAAACATCCACTTAATGCCACTTTTTAATAATTTAATTTCAAAGTAAATCAATAATCCCAGTGGATAAAAAAAACTAAAACTTTTTGTTATAAAGGCCTCCAATCAAATTATTTTATGAAGCCCTTCTTACATCAGCTGATGTCACAAAGTGCTGTACAGAAACCCAGCCTAAACAGCAAGCAATGCATGGTGGCTAGGAAAAACCCCCTAGAAAGGCCAGAACCTAGGAAGAAACCTGGAGTGGAACCAGGCTATGAGGGGTGGCCAGTCCTCTTCTGGCTGTGCCGTGTGGAGATTATAACAGAACATGCCCAAGATGTTCAAATGTTCATAGATGACCTGCAGGGTAAAATAATAATCAGTGGTTGTCGAGGGTGCAACAGGTCAGCACCTCAGGAGTAAATGTCAGTTGGCTTTCATAGCCGTTCATTCAGAGTATCTCTGCCGCTCCTGCTGTCTCTAGGGAGTTGAAAACAGCAGGTCTGAGACAGGTAGCACGTCCGGTGAACAGGTCAGGGTTCCATAGCCGCAGGCAGAACAGTTGAAACTGGAGCAGCAGCATGGCCAGGTGGACAGGGGACAGCAAGGAGTCATCAGGCCAGGTAGTCCTGAGGCATGGTCCTACGGCTCAGGTCCTCTGAGAGAGAAAGAAAGAGAATTAGAGCAAGCATAATTAAATTCAAACAGGACACTGGATAAGACAGGAAAAATACTCCAGATATAACAGACTGACCCTAGCCCCCAGACACATAAACTGGAGGCTGAGACCGGAGGGGTCGGGAGATACTGTGGCCTTGTCCGACGATACCACCAGACAGGGCCAAACAGGCAGGATATAACCCCACCCACTTTGCCAAAGCACAGCCCCCAACACCCTCAACAGTCTATCCTCCCTGTTTATTCTCGTCTTCTCTACATCTATTTTCCTCATCCATCATTCTCCTGTACTCATCTCTTTTTTCCTTTTCTCTCTTCTCTTTTTATTGCCTCTTCCTCTCTTCTCATCAAGAGCGCTGGCCTGCCTTTCTCTCTTCATCTCTGTCCTGCATCTCTCTGAGTAGTGTGACCCACTCTGACTCTTCACTTTTCTGGAAAACACCACTACCTCCTGGCTGGATGAGGCAACTATAACAGGTGGTGTAATTGCAGGCCTGCTGCCAATTGCCTCATATATGGCATGCACCATTACCAGGAGGCAGTGGTGCTCTCCCCTCCCTCTGTATTCACCCCAGTTTGGGGGCACTTCAAATCCTTAAAGAAACAGTTTGGGCACAAACAGCTAAGAAATGCTGCACTCACCATACAACCTGGACATGATGTAGATAGAGACATTTTAGATGCCTTGAGGTTCTCCCATTTTTTTTCTTTATCCAGGCTGCAGCCACCTTCCCCTCCAGACAGTACTCCTGCACAGAACCAGATCATAAAAGCTGCAGTAATTTAACTGTCTTGACATAACCATCAGTCTGTTTGCATGTGATTGTTAATGTTAGATAACGTTCCCAGAAATTCAGCTACTTACGCAAGCCCCTTCACGGCCGCATGCCTCTTTCCTGTGAACCGGAATTTGTTATTTGAAAAGTCACACATTTTTATTACATTGCTTAACATTTTATATTTAGTTCATTGTTATTTCGATTTTGTACTTACATTTTTATCTGCTCTCGTTGGACTTATTTTCTGCCATTTTCTACAAATGTGAAAATGTTGAAGTCACGCCCATTTTCTGAAGAATTGCATTATGGGCCCTAGAAGCACAGAAATAGTGTCCACTGCGTGTATACTTTCTATTTTGGAGAATTTAATATGACATCTGGGAACTTTGGCATACTACATATATCCATACTGTCATGACTCTGTGAGCATCCAAAGATCAGGTTACAATGGATCAACGTCTACAGAGCCCTCTCACCCGCAGAGGGGAGGGGGGATAGGTGTGGGGGTTTTATGACACCTCACGTCAATCGTAAATTGTAGCAGCAGATGACTCCTTTTGGTCTCTAGTATTGGTGAATGGAATCACTTTGTTACAGAAGGTTTTGCTGCCCCAAAACTCTTAACATCCAACAGTGAACACTGCGACAATATATTTCAGTAGCTAAATGTGGGGAATGATGAGATGGAATATGGGAAATTAATTTTGTGATGTCATTAAATGGTATGAAGTGATATAATGAAAATATTTTAACTTGAAGAGCTTTCACACTGTGTATATCAGTTTTACATTATTTATGCTGTGTAGGGCATATCAAGGACGAAGATAATATTTTTGTTAAGATAGGAATGTGATTTTAGATTTCTAATGAGATCATCGTATTTGATTATGTTTTGCACCGTAACTAGCCATACCTGAGGGACCACAGAGAGCATGTCAGCATGACGAAACACCCCTTTTTACTCAAGTGTATAAAAGACAGAGTTAAGAATTAACATACTAGACTAGAAGGACCACAAGCTGCAGCTACTTCTCCATTGGTCACGATCCTGAAATTCAACGAGTTGAAGATGACAAGTAGCCTCTAACAATCAATGTTATGGTTGAGTAGCTGTTCTAAGTACTGTATCTAAGAAAGTGAATTTAAGTAGGACCATCCGGTTATTCTGTTCAAATCACCATCGTCGACTACACTGCTCTCATCACAACTCTGGGGATCATCGATATGGCTGATATGCTGTCCTCAGAAGACCACTGTTCCAGAACAATTGAAAGTAAACACAGACAACTAAGGAGAAGGACATTGTCCACAAGAGGTCACAATCAGAGCCTTACGAACTATGGAATAGGCCCAATCGAGCCCTTTTCACAAAGTGGAACACATTTCACGAAAACCTGTGTCCAAGACCTTCAAGTAAATACATGCATTACTTCTGTCGTGGAAAATTGCAATATTTTGTTATAGTGCTTGAAAGATTATATTATAATCATTGTATTGCATTAGAATGGTTGTTTTATTCGACAGAATATAATCTGTCGACTATTGTGTGTTCAGTGTTCCACTGAGGATGGGCCTGTATGAGAGAGCACTGACAGAGGAGATTTATATATTTGGCCAATAAAGCCTAAAGAGCATTCCAGATAGTGAGGTAATGTTTTTGTACTATGAAGTACCAGGAACGAGATTAGAACCTCGTTTTAGAGACCAAACTGAACGATAATTTATAGCTAATGCTATCTGGCTATGGGATACTCCTCTCTCAAGTAAAAGTCTTTCTTTGTGAACTGTTCCTAAGATCTGTGGTTTGTCATGTCGACTAGGGGGGTGTATCTTGGCTATAAAAGATCTTGGTATTCTTTTGTAGGGACTCTCGGAATTCATTATAGACACTGAATTGATCTGAGAGGCAAAGGGCTATTGTGAAGCTCATATTATTAAAGATGAAGTTTAAGTATAACTCTGACTGGTGTGTGGTTTGTAACTCTCCTCATTTGGTAATACAGGAAATTGCCACGACACTTCTTACCCAAACAGGCGGCAGTTCGGGGCAAGGTATTAGGATTACTGTAAGCGTGATTCCTAAATGTATCCAAGTATTGTCTCTCTTTCTCTATCTTTAACTCTCCATTGTTTGTAACTAGTGTCATATTGCTGTTTTTATCGTATTATGTTTCTAATCAATAACCTATACAGTGTGTGTATCCTGTGTTATTTAATTTGTTGTACTTTTTCTTTCAATATTATCAATTATCAATTGACCGCAATTTTAGAACAATAGAACACATGCAATTGATTTGCTGTACATCACATCACAAATATATACATACACATAAAATAGGCTACATCACATGTATAAGACCCATGTTAATGGTTACCTCAGTTGTTGGTTGAGTGAAAATATCCCTTCTGCTCCTTGACTGAATTCATTCTAACTGTGTAGTCTGTTGTTGCTCTCCTCGTGAGGCAATCCAGGTGTGCATTTGTCAGTCTGTTATTCTGTTTTGGTTTCACAATGTTGACTGTTGAAAATGTTGCTTCCCATGAGTAAGTGCTTACAAAAGAATGTCACCATTTGCACACACTGCTTCAGAAGTGGATACTCTGTGTCTGACAAGGCTCCAGAAATGGGTAACACCCAGTGGCAACCCGTCATTCAGGGCATGTACTTTCTTAGGTAAAAAAGGGGTGTTATCCATTGGGGGGGGCTTGTCTGTCTTGCTTGTTATTTTGGCATCAATACATGTCACATATCAGTTGGCAAACAATGTAAAAACAAATACATATAATTGAGTTAATAAAGCCACCTACGAACATGGCCTCTTTTTTTGCTTTCTTGAGTAAGCCAGCTCCAAAATGCAGGCATTTCAGCCTAGTTCAGTGCCTTCTGTGGTGGTGGGGCTAACCAGCAGAAATGAGAATGAGCTACGAGTATGACTGGGAAAATACGTTTTGAACGGTTATTCAACTTGGATTTGTAAATCCGGCTTCTTTCTCTTTGATGACAAAATTTGCCCAGGAAGGACCGCCGCGCCACTTTCCTGTTCAAGCACATCACAACAATGTGAGTCCAATAATGTCTTATGCTGCTTTATATATTATGTAGGATGCCATAGACATATGTATACTGTAACAAATAAACTAATACTAAGTATATGTGCCTCACCCTAATAATTTAGTCTATTTTCACTAACGCGGTATTGTAAACACATCGTTCGTGGCCGGTGTGCTTGTTTGCCTATAACCTGTTTTTAGAACAATGTAATTATTGAATATAAGCTATGTTCGCTAACTGCATTTCCCCACCGCCATCTTCCGGATTTTCCTGGTTCTCCGGTGGTTGTTCGTTCCCAGCTGTCATGTTGTTCTCCAGGTCTTCCCCCTCATTTACATTGTCAATAGATTTACGTTTCTTTTTTACAATAAATCGATCCATGTCAAATAGACTACAAAATTAGCTAGTAGCAAACTGACATGTATCTGTAGCTGAACAGTTGAGCTCTATTTCGGCCTTTCTGTTCAACAGCTGCGCTATATTGCAATCTATCTGCCGTCCAGGGAACAATAGATAAACTCAGCAAAACAAAGAAACGTCCCTTTTTCAGGACCCTGTCTTTCAAAGATAATTCGTAAAAATCCAAATAACTTCACAGATCTTCATTGTAAAGGGTTTAACCTCTTGAAACTCCCCATCCCGGATCCGGGATTGTGACTAAGCCTCAGGCTCATTAGCATAACGCAACGTTAACGATTTCTGAAAATCGCAAATAAAATTAAAATAATGCGTTTGCTCTCAAGCTTAGCCTTTTCTTAACAACACTGTCATCTCAGATTTTCAAAATATGCTTTTGAACCATAGAAATTGACTAATTTGTGTAAGAGTATGCAAAGCTAGCATAGCATTTTGTGTAGCATGTAGCACGCAACATTTTCACAAAAGCCAGATAACCAAATAAATAAAATCATTTACCTTTGAAGAGCTTCTGATGTTTTCAATGAGGAGACTCCCAGCCACATACCAAATGCGCAGTGTTTCCTGAAAGCGTCTGTGTGTAGGAGAAATCGTTCCGTTTTCTACATTGCGCCTGGCTACCGAAACGAACCGAAAATGCAGTCACCTACAACGTGAAACTTTTTCCGGATTAACTACATAATATCGACCGAAACATGGCAAACGTTGTTTGGAATCAATCCTCAAGGTGTTTTTTCACATATCTCTTCATTGACATGCAGTTCATGGAAGCTTGCTTCTCTCTCTGTGCCCCATGGAAAAATACTGGCAGGTGACTTTTGCGCACCAATTTCGGCGCAGGACACCGGGCGGACACGTGGTAAATGTGGTCTCTTATGGTCAATCTTCCAACGATCTGCCTACAAATACGTCACAATGCTGCAGACACCTTGGGGAAACGACAGAAAGGGCAGACTCATTCCTCTTGCGTTCACAGCCATATAAGGAGATCATGAAAGACAGAGCCTCAAAAATCCTTGTCATTTCCTGGATGCCAAGTCATCTTGGTTTTGCCTGAAGCTCACGTTAAAGGGCACGCACAGAGAAGATATTTGTATTTCTGGACACGTCAGAGTGTTTTCTTTCGAACAGTAGCAATTATATGCATAGTCGAGCATCTTTTTGTGACAAAATATCTTGTTTAAAACGGGAACGTTTTTCTTCCAAAAATGAAATAGCGCCACCATAAGTGTAAGAGGTTAAACATTGTTTCCCATGCTTGTTCAATGAACCATAAACAATTCATGAACATGCATCTGTGGAACGGTCGTTAAGACACTAACAGCTTACAGACGCTTGTCAATTAAGGTCACAGTTATGAAAACTTAGGACACTAAAGAGGCCTTTCTACTGACTCTGAAAAACACCAAAAGAAAGGCCCAGGGTCCCTGCTCATCTGCGTGACTGTGCCTTAGGCCAGCTGCAAGGAGGCATGAGGACTGCAGATGTGGCCAGGGTAATAAATTGCAATGTCTGTACTGTGAGACGCCTAAGACAGAGCTACAGGAAGACAGGACGGACAGATGATCATCCTCGCAGTTGCAGACCACATGTAACAACACCTGCACAGGACCGGTATATCCGAACATCACACATGCGAGACAGGTGCAGGATGGCAACAAAAACTGCCCGAGTTACACCAGGAACGCACAATTCCTCCATCAGTGCTCAGACTGTCTGCAATAGGCTGAGAGAGGCTGGACTGAGGGCTTGTAGTAGGCCTGTTGTAAGGCAGGTCCTCATCAGACATCCCCGGCAACAACATCAGCTATGGGCACAAACCCACCGTCGCTGGACCAGACAGGACTGGAAAAAAGTGCTCTTCACTGACGAGTCGCGATTTTGTCTCACTCGGGGTGATGGTCGGATTCGCATTTATCGTCGAAGAAATGAGTGTTACACTGAGGCATGTACTCTGGAGCGGGATCGATTTGGAGGTGGAGGGTCCGTCATGGTCTTCGGTGGTGTGTCACAGTATCATCGGACTGTTGTTATTGTAGGAAATCTCAATGCTGTGTGTTACACGTAAAACATCCTCCTCCCTCATGTGGTACCCTTCCTGCAGGCTCATCCTGACATGACCCTCCAGAATGACAAAGCCACCAGCCATTCTGTTTGTTCTGTGGGTGATTTCCTGCAAGACAAGAATGTCATGGCCAGCGAAGTGTTTTGTGTTCTGCCATGGCCAGCGAAGAGCCCGAACCTCAATCCCACTGAGCACGTCTGCGACCTGTTGTATCGGAGGGAGAGGGCTAGGGCCATTCACCCCAGAAATGTCCAGGAACTTGCACGTGCCTTGGAGGAAGAGTGGAGTAACATCTAACAGCAAAAACTGGCAAATCTGGTGCAGTCCATGAGGAAGAGATGCACTGCAGTACTTAATGCATCTGGTGGCCACACCAGATACTTATTGACTGTTACTTTTGATATTGACCCTCTCTTTGTTCAGGGACACATTATTCCATTTCTGTTACTCACATGTCTGTGGAACTTGTTCAGTTTATGTCTCAGTTGTTGAATCTTGTTCATACAAATATTTACACATGTTAAGTTTGCTGACAGACGTTTTCTTTTTTTGCTGAGTTTATATTCAATGAAGTGATTCAGGCCTGCATTAAACACATTGAATTGAAATTGTATCATTGTTATGTATTAAGAATGTAAAATAGGAAAATCAGGGCTCATGGACCACGCAATGAGTACCACTGGGCTAGAGCGAAGAGAGGTGGGGAAAGGTTGCAAGTGATGGGTGCACACATATGCAGCAGCCGGTAGAGGTGGAACTGCTGAGAGGGAGTAGACTGCAGAGCAGCACAGCTGCTGGGGCAGCCTTAAAAAGTAGCTACATTTGTCGCTATTCTCTTACCAATAAAAGTTGCTGGAGGGGTCTGAAAACTCACTAAATGGCAACACTGAGGTCAGTCTTTAAAATATATTGTTTTTACATTAAATGTATGCATTATGTGGGTTGAATGCTGCAACAACACAGAATAAAAAATTCCTAAAGGTCCCATGATGGTAGTGACTACCCATTACTGCTTATCACTTATTAACCATTGACTTTAATCAAATATTTTAGTTATTCAATTAGTTTTATTTGATGACTTTATTATTTCATTCCAAGTCGTCATCATCATCATCTCTATGGAGCTGCTGTTTCGTCAGGTTCTTCTTGACGTTTCACTGCCCTTGTGCAGCGTTGTGTGGATGTATAAGGGGGGGCCAGTAGCTCATGCCATCCTGGGTCCATGGCCCATGGTGAAGGCACAACTTCGGTCTCCTTCTTCTCCACGGGTGTAAAGTCCACAATGTGAAACGTGCTGTGTATATTGAGAATGAATATGCATCATTTATAGTATTGAAAGTAAGACTCTCATAAGAGGACTAGCTCTGCTGACCAGCCAAACACAGGCTGTGGTTGGTGTTGATTGTAACTGCTGACCCTCACTGACTGAATGTCCCGCATTTAACCCACTAGATTGCGTATTTGTGTCATGGTTATTTCTTTAGACATGGTTTACTTACTCATGCTAGTTGGTGACTTATGTATGATCACAGGTTTATATGTGTATTACTTAATATTTCAATATGATATGAATGATGTAGTGCTCGTTACTTAAGACATATTTGTATTTAGAATAGTTACATTTATTTCACACTTTTTATACAAGAATTTACATACTGATGTTACAAAAAACAATTTCTCAGCTCTGGCATCCAACCAAAATGCAGCAGTTTGATATATTATGTTTGTGAAATACAATCAAGTATCTGGCAATATCTGTTAGATTCCAGATTGCAGCTGTTAACCTTCAACCAAATGAAGAAGCGGCATACCCACATATTTGTTTTTAAATGGCAAGAGCACATACTTTAGAAGGCTTTCATCAGATTCAAAGACATATCTGACAGAAGGAAGACTCCCAACTGTGATGATTTAACTGGATCGTCAAGACAGTCTGTGACTGAAGTGAACTCATTATATACAACACATGGATAATCAAAATTATATATATATATATTTATTTATTTTACCCCTTTTTCTCCCCAATTTCGTGGTATCCAATTGTTGTAGTAGCTACTATCTTGTCTCATCGCTACAACTCCCGTACGGGCTCGGGAGAGACGAAGGTTGAAAGTCATGCGTCCTCCGATACACAACCCAACCAGCCGTACTGCTTCTTAACACAGCGCGCATCCAACCGGAGGGAGGGTACACTGTGCACCTGGCAACCTTGGTTAACGCGTACTGCGCCCAGCCCGCCACAGGAGTCGCTGGTGCGCGATGAGACAAGGACATTATATTATATTATATTTATAAGGACATCATATTTCTAACTAAACCTATACTGTCTTTGCTTTTGATGCATTTGTCATCACAGACAACCTTGATGCAGAATTTGGCTAGATATATTTCCTTGTATTCACTGACTGGACAGGTAACATGTGGAATAGGACCACCATTGTGACATTTTTTCAATACGGTAAGAAATGTCACTACAACCATCAGATGTCATGTGTTCCAACTCCAATATCTGTCTTATAGCAAGAATTGATATTGCAACTGAAAGGATTATGAAATTATTGTACACCGGTGCACTCAAAACATTGTACAGCACAACTGGCCCAATGTATAACAACAACTGTCTGAATTCAATAGCCTTCCACCTGTGTCTTTCAGCAACAGCCCTAGGCTTTCTTGCAAACTCAGAGGGAGTATAGCTTTTTAGAGAACGTAGATTCTGAGACAACTGAGTAACCCTCAGAGATGATAACCGGCATTGTAGTGACCTAGTGCTGCCACTCCATGGCTCTAACAGTTGTCTTGTCACTCCAAGACATAAAGGTGCATGTCGTAATGGAGAAATGCTGTTACCATACCAAAACTATGTTTTCTAAGTGGGGAGGTCTCCTTGTGATGTTCCTCATCTGACTGTCATAAAGCTCCTATCAGTTCTTAGGACACATTTAGTCTCAGGAAAGGTAATCCTATCTTGAAAATGCAAACCATATGCTGTACATTTATCACACCCAGCATATCCCGTGTGTGACTTGATGCCTTTGATGAAAGCCTGTGCAGGGGCATCACCCATTACTGAACTAATTGTAGTGAAGAGTTGTTTCCCTTTAAACGTAAATCCAGAGTGTAATTGTTTTGCTTCTTCAACTAAATATTTTAGATACGCTGCCAATGAATTTCGTTTAGATGTTACACCAAAAGTGCAATCAGAAAGGGTTTCTTAATGTTAAATCCTTGCATCAGTCCCTATATGGGCCATAGCTCCAACAAATACCTATTTGGGAGTTTCTGCCAAAGTTTGTCAAGCGTGCCAGATAGAGAACTTATAATATTAAAGTAAAAGAAACTACAGAGTTGACAGCGCTGGAGGCAGTCTCAGTTGGTAATAAGGAGGGTCCTTGAATCTTTTGGCAAGGTTGGATGTTGATAACCTCAGAATCGAAAGCAGGGCTGTTAACACAACTAATGTTGTTCCACATTCAAGAGCCCAATTCACCAAGTAGTCTTTGAAATGGTCCGTTGGACTTTTAGCCTCATCCCCAACCATCTCCTCGACATCATCACCCTCATCATCAACGTTCTCCTCAGCATCATCAACCTCACCCTGACCTCCACATTCTCCTACACCTGCGGTAGTTGGGGGGGGGGGGTTGCGGAAAAATCCTGGTATAATCGTTGTAAATTATATCATACATAGGACTGGTGGAGTTATGTCACACATGCAGCTAACAAAAATATATGGAATATATATGCTCAAAATTAAAACAAAATTACAACCAACAAATTGCACCTCAAAAATGGAAGAGGCAATTGGAAGTGGGAGAAAGTAAGGAACTTGTCTCTCGGCCCTGCATTAAAGACCAAAATTTGTTAAAGAAAATTTTCATAACTAAAAAAGAATACGAGTTTCATTTAAGGACCAAAAAATTGACAGCTGTGCCATACAAAATAGTTGGGAAGAGATTTTCGATGTACGATTCCATGGCACATGGTTTATGAATTGAAACACAAAACAACAATGGATTCAAAACATAGTTTTTAAATTATTCTAAACAATTATTGCAACCAATAGAATGTCAGCAAAAAAAGAAATGTCCTCTCACTGTCAACTGTGTTTATTTTCAGCAAACCTAACATGTGTAAATATTGTATGAACATAACAAGATTCAACAACTGAGACATAAACTGAACAAGTTCCACAGACATGTTACTAACAGAAATGGAATAATGTGTCCCTGAACAAAGGGGGGGAGGTCAAAATCAAAGGTAACAGTCAGTATCTGGTGTGGCCACCAGCTGCATTAAGTACTGCAGTGCATCTCCTCCTCATGGACAGCACCAGATTTGCCAGTTCTTGCTGTGAGATGTTACCCCACTCTTCCACCAAGGCACCTGCAAGTTCCCGGACATTTCTGGGGTGAATGGCCCTAGCCCTCACCCTCCGATCCAACAGGTCCCAGACGTGCTCAATGGGATTGAGATCCAGGCTCTTCGCTGGCCATAGCAGAACACTGACATTCCTGTCTTGCAGGAAATCACGCACAGAATGAGCAGTATGGCTGGTGGCATTGTCATAATGGAGGGTCATGTCAGGATGAGCCTGCAGGAAGGGTACCACATGAGGGAGGAGGATGTCTTCCCTTTAACGCACAGCGTTGACATTGCCTGCAAGCTTAGTCCGATGATGCTGTGACACACCGCCCCAGACCATGACGGACCCTCCACCCCCAAATTGATCCCGCTCCAGAGTACAGGCCTTGGTGTAACACTCATTCCTTTGACGATAAATGTGAATCCGACCAAACCCCTGGTGAGACAAAAACGAGACTCGTCAGTGAAGGGTACTTTTCTAGTCCTGTCTGGTCCAGCGACGGTGGGTTTGTGCCCATACAGTGCCTTGCGAAAGTATTCGGCCCCCTTGAACTTTGCGACCTTTTTCCACATTTCAGGCTTCAAACATAAATATATAAAACTCTATTTTTTTGTGAAGAATCAACAACAAGTGGGACACAATCATGAAGTGGAACGACATTTATTGGATATTTCAAACTTTTTTAACAAATCAAAAACTGAAAAATTGGGCGTGCAAAATTATTCAGCCCCCTTAAGTTAATACTTTGTAGCGCCACCTTTTGCTGTGATTACAGCTGTAAGTCGCAGGGTATGTCTCCATCAGTTTTGCACATCGAGAGACTGAAATTCTTTCCCATTCCTCCTTGCAAAACAGCTCGAGCTCAGTGAGGTTGGATGGAGAGCATTTGTGAACAGCAGTTTTCAGTTCTTTCCACAGATTCTCGATTGGATTCAGGTCTGGACTTTGACTTGGCCATTCTAACACCTGGATATGTTTATTTTTGAACCATTCCATTGTAGATTTTGCTTTATGTTTTGGATCATTGTCTTGTTGGAAGACAAATCTCCGTCCCAGTCTCAGGTCTTTTGCAGACTCCATCAGGTTTTCTTCCAGAATGGTCCTGTATTTGGCTCCATCCATCTTCCCATCAATTTTAACCATCTTCCCTGTCCCTGCTGAAGAAAAGCAGGCCCAAACCATGATGCTGCCACCACCATGTTTGACAGTGGGGATGGTGTGGTCAGGGTGATGAGCTGTGTTGCTTTTACGCCAAACATAACGTTTTGCATTGTTGCCAAAAAGCTCAATTTCGGTTTCATCTGACCAGAGCACCTTCTTCCACATGTTTGGTGTGTCTCCCAGGTGGCTTGTGGCAAACTTTAAACAACACTTTTTATGGATATCTTTAAGAAATGGCTTTCTTCTTGCCACTCTTCCATAAAGGCCAGATTTGTGCAATATACGACTGATTGTTGTCCTATGGACAGAGTCTCCCACCTCAGCTGTAGATCTCTGCAGTTCATCCAGAGTGATCATGGGCCTCTTGGCTGCATCTCTGATCAGTCTTCTCCTTGTATGGGCTGAAAGTTTAGAGGGACGGCCAGGTCTTGGTAGATTTGCAGTGGTCTGATACTCCTTCCATTTCAATATTATCGCTTGCACAGTGCTCCTTGGGATGTTTAAAGCTTGGGAAATCTTTTTGTATCCAAATCCGGCTTTAAACTTCTTCACAACAGTATCTCGGACCTGCCTGGTGTGTTCCTTGTTCTTCATGATGCTCTCTGCGCTTTTAACGGACCTCTGAGACTATCACAGTGCAGGTGCATTTATACGGAGACTTGATTACACACAGGTGGATTGTATTTATCATCATTAGTCATTTAGGTCAACATTGGATCATTCAGAGATCCTCACTGAACTTCTGGAGAGAGTTTGCTGCACTGAAAGTAAAGGGGCTGAATAATTTTGCACGCCCACTTTTTCAGTTTTTGTTTTGTTAAAAAAGTTTGAAATATCCAATAAATGTCGTTCCACTTCATGATTGTGTCCCACTTGTTGTTGATTCTTCACAAAAAAATACAGTTTTATATCTTTATGTTTGAAGCCTGAAATGTGGCAAAAGGTCGCAAAGTTCAAGGGGGCCGAATACTTTCGCAAGGCACTGTAGCTGACATTGTTGCCCGTGATGTTTGGTGAGGACCTGCATTACAACAGGCCTACAAGCCCTCAGTCCAGCCTCTCTCAGCTTATTGCGAACAGTCTGAGCACTGATGGAGGGATTCGGCATTCCTGGTGTAACTCGGGCAGTTGTTGTTGCTATTATCCTTTACCTGTCCCGCAGGTGTGATGTTCAGATGTACCGATCCTGTGCAGGTGTTGTTACACATGGTCTGCCAATTTGAGGGCGATCAGCTGTCTGTCCTGTCTCCCTGTAGCTCTGTCTTAGGCGTCTCACAGTACGGTCATTGGAATTTATTGGCCTGGCCACATCTGCAGTCCTCGTCTCTCCTTGCTGCATGCCTAAGGCATGTTCACGCAGATGAGCAGGAACCCTGGACATCTTTCTTTTGGTGTTTTTCAGAGTCAGTAGAAAGGCCTCTTTAGTGTCCTAAGTTTTCATAACTGTGATCTTAATTACCTACTGTCTGTAAGCTGTTAGTGTCTTAATGACCTGTCCACAGCTGCATGTTCATGAATTGTTTATGGTTCATTGAACAAGCATGGGAAACAGTGTTTAAACCCTTTACAATGAAGATCTGTGAAGTTATTTGGATTTTTACGAATTATCTTTGAAAGACAGGGTTCTGAAAAGGGGAGTTTATATATGGGAGATCGGAAACTTTCCTGGAAATTTCTGGAATTCTTCCTGGAAATTTTCCATTAAGCGGATTTGACCATATTAATGACAAAAGGCTCGTATTTCTGCGTGTTTATTATAATTAAGTCTATGATTTGAAATTTGATAGAGCAGCCTGACTGAGCGGTGATAGGCAGCAGCAGGCTCGTAAGCATTCATTCAAACAGCACTTTACTGCGTTTGCGAGCAGCACTTAGCAATGCTTGGCGCACAGCACTGTTTATGACTTCAAGCCTATCAACTGCCGAGATTAGGCTGGCAAAGGTATATCAAAGCTATATGAAATACAAATGGTATAGAGAGAAAGAGTTGACGCATCATAATTCCTATAATAACTACAACCTAAAACTTCTTAACTGGGAATATTGAAGAACTGGGAATATTGAACCACCAGCTTTCATATGTTCTCATGTTCTGAGCAAGGAACTTAAATGTTAGCTTTTTTACGTGGTACATATTGCACTTTTACTATCTTCTCCAACACTTTGCTTTTGCATAATTTAAACCAAATTTAACATGTTTCATTATTTATTTGAGACTAAATAGATCTTATTTGTGTATTATATTAAGTTAAAATAAAAGTGTTCATTGTTCATTCAGTATTGTTGTAATTGTCATGATTACAAATACATATAAAAAATGTCCGTTTAATCGGTAACAGCTTTTTTTGGTCCTCCCAATAATCGGTATCGGCGTTGAAAAATCATAATTGTTTCGACCTCTACAAAAGAGTTGTTTATTCTAACTGCTTAACTATTTATCTGTACATGGAATTGAATTTGGGTTTACTCATTATTTTCTAATCTTTACAGCAGTGGTCACCAACCTTTTCTGAGTCAAGATAATTTTCTGAATCAAAATGCATGCCGAGATCTACCGCTCAGACTTTTTTTATTAACATGACTTAAAAAATGTAAGCCTATGCAACATTAACCAATTAAAAACAGTACTGTAGCAATGAGGTTTGTGCAGTATGCTATAGGCCCATGAATAGCCTTCATTTCTCAGAACAAGAATAGACTGGTTAGTTTCAGAAGAAAGTTCTTCTGAATCTAGTCATTTTGAGCCTGTAATCGAACCTGCAAATGTCTAAAGAAGGCCAGTTTTATTGATTCTTTAATCAGAACAACAGTTTTCAGCTGTGCTAACATGATTGAATACGGGTTTTCTAATGATCAATTAGCCTTTTAAAATTATAAACTTGGATTATGTAACACAACGTGCCATTGGAAGACAGGAGTGATGGTTGCTGATAATGGGCCTCTGTACGCCTGTGTAGATATTACATAAAAAATCTGCCGTTTCCAGCTACAATAGTCATTTACAACATTAACACTGTATGCACTGTATTTCTGATCAATTCGATGTTATTTAAATGGGAAAAAGTGTGCTTTTCTTTCAAAAACAAGTACATTTCTAAGTGACCCCAAACTTTTGCATGGTAGTGTACATTTAAATAATTTGCTTTTTATTTTACTGGGCTGATGGTGCCAGCATCTGATAGTCAGTCACAGCGGAGGGAGAGAGCAGCAGACTGGGGGTCCGTCTCTCAACATCCCTCTGCTCTCCCTTTTCTCCACTGACACTGACCAAAAAGGACACCGTCTTCCAGCTGATGGCGAAACTCGCTCTCCCTTTTCTCCACTGACACTGACCAAAAAGGACACCGTCTTCCAGCTGATGGCGAAACTCGAGTCACACCGCATTAGTTCTGCCTCATGCACAAATTCATGTTGTTACTCCTATGAACAGAGAAAGTGAAATATTCCTTGATATTAAAAAAGACCCAATCCACTAATAATAACAATAACGCAAGTCTATAGATACACTTTCCTACTCATTTTTACTGATGCACTGCTTGTTGTAGCGCTGAGTGGAAATAGGAAGAACGCGCATTTTATGGCTTATAAAAGTGTTGAAAACAAAGTGTTGACAGTGCTGAGTAAGAACTTAAACATGAACTCACTCATAAAAACAGCATACAGCTCTTTGCTGTATTCGTTGATAGTCTCCCTCTGGTTTTAAATGTTTTGAAATCTCACAGTATCAATTTTGCTGCAGCATTCTTTTATGCCTGCTATGTTACTACAGACTCAGTCAACTGAGCAATCTGATTGGCCAGTGGTAGCATAGTGCACTTGATTTCCTCTCAAGGCCCACCGGGAAGGCAGAGTTTGTACCTTTAGACACATGAAATGGCAACAGTTTGCCTACCCGGCGCGCAGGGCAGCTGAATTGGCTGCACCTACCACCAACAACCCAAGACTAATAAAAAAATGGGATCTTTATCTTTGGGTTTTTTACAGAAATGCTAGACTAGAAATGCCTTGGAGTTCGACAAGTCGATCGCGATCGACAGGTTGGTGACCACTGCTTTACAGGAAAATGCCACGGGCACTATCTGATGTGTGGAGACATTTCACTGCAGCTAATGTAGAAGCAAAAGCTGTGCCAAATCATATGTGAAGAATGCAACAAAGATGCAGAATCATCTGGCCAAGTGCATAAAGTTCCCTCAGCATTCACAACAAGCAACCTCTGACAAAAGTCACTCTACTTCTATTCGAGGTGAAAATGATGAATCAGACACCTTATCGATAGCAACAGCTCATTGGTCCTCTTGGAATCAGAAATTGTTTTGACTCAGTGGAGGAACGTAGTCAGAGAAATGCTGATGAATGTCTCGCTCGAGCTGTGTATGCAACTGGTTCACCTCTGATGCTCACAGGCAATGTGTATTAGAAGAGATTTCTGAATGTTCTTCACCCAGCATACACCCCTCCAACCAGACATGCTTTATCTACTCATTTGCTGGATGCAGAGTTCAGAGTTCAAGTGAAGGTCAAGTAAATCATAGAGAAAGCATACTGTATTGCAATCATCTCTGACGGGTGGTCAAATGTTTGTGGGAAATTAATAATTAACTACATTTCCACCACTCAACCAGTATTCTACAAGAGCACAGATACAAGGGACAACAAACACACCGGTCTCTACATTGCAGATGAGCTGAAGGCAGTCATCAATGAACTTGGACCACAGAAGGTATTTGCACTGGTGACAGACAATGCTGCGAACATGAGGGCTGCTTGGTCTAAAGTGGAGGAGTCCTACCCTCACATCACACCCATAGGATGTGCTCCTCATGCATTGAATCTGCTCCTCAAGGATATCATGGCACTGAAAACAAGAGAGCCAAGGAAATGGTTAGGTATGTGAAGGGTCATCAAGTAATAGCGGCAATCTACCTCACCAAGCAAAGTAAGAAGAATAAGAGCACCACATTGAAGCTGCCCAGCAACACCAGTTGGGGTGGTGTTGTCATCATGTTTGACAGTCTCCTGGAGGGGAAGGAGTCTCTTCAAGAAATAGCCATATTAACAGTCTGCCGATATGGACAGCCACATCAAGAGGATCCTTCTGGATGATGTATTTTGGGAGAGAGTGGTAAGCAGACTGAAACTCCTGAAACCTATAGCAGTAGCCATTGCACGGATTGAGGGAGACAATGCCATTCTGTCTGATGTTCAGAAGAAATCCGTACTGCCCTGCCCACATCACTGTTGCTCCAAGCAGAGGAAACTGCAGTTCTGAAATGCATCAAAAAGTGTGAAGACTTCTGCCTGAAGCACAATACACAAGGATTTAATCATATCATAAATATATCCAATGCAAAAAAACATCTACATTTAACTGACAATTATATGAATTTGCATATATTTAAGTTAATTCCCATATATTCCAGTTAATTCCCACAGAAAGTTTCCACCTCTGAATATTCCCCAAAATGTGCAACCCTAGAGATACAACCATCATTGGCTCACAGGTTCAGGAATGGCTGAAGAGTTGCAACATTTACCTGTAGCTAACTCTGCAAATAGCACTGCTTGGTGATTTAAAAAGTAATAGTAAATCGATCAATAATATAATAATACTCTTGGCAAAAATGTTTATCTTTAATTTACAATATGTAGAATCTATGAGAATAGATAGGTTCAGGACTTTAACTGTGAAACAGCACAGTTTATATGGCAAATAGAAATCAAAACTGGATGGTGTTCAGAGATAGATGGGAGGGGTTGAGTGGAGCTCGGACTAAAGGATGGGACAAAAACAACAAAAAAGATAACTTTTGTAAAATAAACTGTGTCCATAAAATGTGTAAAGTATGTACAGTTGAAGTCGGAAGTTTACATACACCTTAGCCAATTACATTTAAACTCAGTTTTTCATAATTCTTGACATTTAATCCTAGTAACAATTCCCTGTCTAAGGTCAGTTAGGATCACTACTTTATTTTAAGAATGTGAAATGTCAGAATAATAGTAGAGATAATTATTTATTTCAGCTTTTATTTCTTTCATCACATTCCTAGTGGGTCAGAAGTTTACATACACTCAATTAGTATTTGGTAACATTGCCTTTAAATTGTTTAACTTGGGTCAAACGTTTCAGGTAGCCTTCCACAAGCTTCCCACAATAACTTGGGTGAATTGTGGCCCATTCCTCCTGACAGAGCTTGTGTAACTGAGTCAGGTTTTTAGTCTCCCTTGCTCGTACACACTTTTTCAGTTCTGACCACATATTTTCTATAGGATTGAGGTCAGAGCTTTGTGATGGACACTCCAATACATTGACTTTGTTGTCCTTAAACCATTTTGCCACAACTTTGGAAGTATGCTTGTGCTCATTGTCCATTTGGAAGACCCATTTACCATTTACCTTCCTTGCTGAGCAGCCTTTCAGGTTATGTCAATATAGGACTCGTTTTACTGTGGATATAGATACTTTTGTACCTGTTTCCTCCAGCATCTACACAATGTCCTTTGCTGTTGTTCTGGGATTGATCTGCACTTTTCGTACGTTCATCTCTAGGAGACAGAACATGTCTCCTTCCTGAGCGGTATGACGGCTGCGTGGTCCCATGGTGTTTATACTTGCGTACTATTGTTTGTACAGATGAACATGGTACCTTCAGGCGTTTGGAAATTGCTCCCAAGGATGAACCAGACTTGTGGAGGTCTACAGTTTTTTTCAGAGATCTTGGCTGATTTCTTTTGATTTTCCCATGATGTCAAGCAAAGAGGCAATAAGTTTGAAGGTAGGCCTTGAAATACATCCATAGGTACACCTCGAATTGACTCAAATTATGTCAATTAGCCTTTCAGAAGCTTCTAAAGCCATGAAATCATTTTCTGGAATTTTCCAAGCTGTTTAAAGGCACAATCAACTTAGTGTATGTAAACGTCTGACCCACTGGAATAGTGACAGGGAATAATAAGTTAAATAATGTGTCTGTAAACAATTGTTGGAAAAATGACTTTGTCATGCACAAAGTAGATGTCCTAACCAACTTGCCAAAACTATAGTTTGTTAAAACTTTTTCGGGCTGAAATCCCATTATCGGGATTGATTTGACAACAGCCAGTGAAAGTGCAGGGCGCCAAATTCAAAACAACAGAAATCTCATAATTACAATACCTCAAACATACAAGTATCTTATACCATTTTAAAGTTAAAGTTATACCATCTTTTTGTGACAAAATATTGCGCTTAAAACAGGCATGTTTTTTTATCCAACAATGAAATAGCGCCCCCATAGATGTAAGAGGTTAATGCAACCGCAGTGTCAGATTTTTAACCTCTTGAAACTCTAGGGGCGCAATTTCATTTTTGGATGAAAAACGTTCCCGTTTTAAACAAGATATTTCGACTATGCATATAATTGATAGCTTTGGAAAGAAAACACTCAGAATTTTCCAGAACTGCAAAGATATTGTCTGTGGGTGCCCTAGAACGGGAGCTACAGGCAAAACCAAGATGAAACGGCAACCAGGAAACCAGCAGGATTTTTGAGGCTCCGTTTTCCATTGTCTCCTTATATGGCTGTGAATGCGAGAGGAATGAGCCTGCCCTTTCTGTCGTTTCCCCAAGGTGTCTGCAGCATTGTGACGTATTTGTAGGCATATCATTGGAAGATTGACCATAAGAGACTACATTTTCCAGGTGTCCGCCCGGTGTCCTCCATCGAAATTTGGTGAGTCTTTTTCAGCTGCTGGTATTTTTCCATGCGATTCTGAGGGGAAAGCAGGCTTCCACGAACTGCATATCAATGAAGAGATATGTGAAAAAACACCTTGAGGATTGATTCTAAACAACGTTTGCCATGTTTCGGTCGATATTATGGAATTAATTCGGAAAAGGTTTGACGTTTTGGTGACTGAATTTTCGGTTCGTTTCGGTAGCCAAATGTGATGTACAAAATGGAGCGATTTCTCCTACACAAAGATTCTTTCAGGAAAAACGGAACATTTGCTATGTAACTGAGAGTCTCCTCATTGAAAACATCTGAAGCTCTTCAAAGGTAAATGATTTTATTTATTTGGTTATCTGGTTTTTGTGAAAATGTTGCGTGCTAAATGCTACTCAAAGCTAGCTTAGCATACTCTTACACAAATTAGTGATTTGCTATGGTTCAAAAGCATATTTTGAAAATCTGAGATGACAGTGTTGTTAAGAAAAGGCTAAGCTTGAGAGCAGGTGCATTATTTTCATTATATTTGCGATTTTCAGAAATCGTTAACGTTGCGTTATGCTAATGAGCCTGAGGCTTTATTCACGATCCCGGATCCGGGGTGGGGAGTATCAAGATGTTAAAAAAACTTACGGAAAAAGCAAACCATGCAATAATCTGAGTACGGCGCTCAGACAAACAAATACTTATATCCTCCATGTTGGAATCAATAGAAGTCAGAAATAACATTATAAATATTCACTTACCTTTGATGATCTTCATCAGAATGCACTCCCAGGAATCCCAGTTCCACAATAAATGTTTGATTTGTTCGATAATATCCATCATTTATGCCCAAATAGCTACTTTTGTTAGAGCGTTTGGTAAACAAATCAAAACTCACAAAGCGCGTTCACTAGTTGCAGACGAAATGTCAAAAAGTTCCGTGACAGTCCGTAGAAACTTGTCAAACGATGTATGGAATCAATCTTTAGGACATAAATCTTTAGGACATCTTCAATCTCTGAACATAAATCTTCAATAATATTCCATCCGGAGAATTCCATTGTCTTCAGAAAAGCAAAGGAACAGAAGATACCTCTCATGTGAAATGCGCATGACCAGCGTGTGACTACTGGCAGACCTCTGACTCATTCCCATCTCATTCGGCCCCACTTCACAGTAGAAGCATCAAACAAGTAGTAAAGAACCAGGAACTAAGGGGTTCTTGGTATGCCAACCGCTACATGTCATCTGCTTCCATGGCAACAATTGACAGTGCAGTCAAAGCACTTTCCAGGCCTGGTCTTAGTGTGTTTGTGTGTCGTGTGTGTACTTGCACGGGTATGTTATCCACTTACCATATCCATACCAGTTTAATTTCAACTGTCCACAGAGGACACATATAAATCCTTCCCCGTGTTCCAGTGTGTAGGCCCTATTACTATCTTTGTCAGTCTCACCATATAAATCTGTCTCCCTCTCTATGAACACTGAGAGACTGCACTGTAGCCCTGTCCCAGTGAGTATATTACTCTGTACTACAGTAACTGTATCTCTAGCCCTGCTTGCTGCAGTGCATAAATCACCTGAGTATGAGTTGCCGGGGTTTGACCTGACCGTGGTACGTCTTGTCCACGTCGGTTACCCACAGGAGATGCTCAACTTTGTCTATGACCCTGCCTTCCCCACCAGGTCTGCCTGGCTGACATCACAAGTTTACATCAGTTAGAAATTAGGTTTATGTTGTTCCAACTGGCTCATTAATCCCCGCTTCCTCTCCCTTGTAACTATTCCCCAGGTTGCTGTTGTAAAAGAAAAAGTGTTCTCAGTCAACTTACCTGGTAAAATAAAATTCTCATTAATACCTTTATATAGTTGTCTTTGACTCTATTTATAACTCTATTTCTTTATGTTGTCTAACTTTATTTGGTTTGTGCTGAATTCATTTCACAGATATTATTTCAAAATAATAACTTAGGGTTTGAGAAAATACTCCCCCTGGTCTGGCCCAGGTTAAGAGTTAAACATCTCAGTTAGTAGGTCCTTTTAGAGATGATGGCTGTCCCTCCTATCTCCCACACATACAGTATACACTGTTCTGACCAGTTGTCCTGCCACCCTCTGGTTCCAGGGGCCTGGTGTTTGACACGATGCACAGGGATCTGCTCAAGGTTGACCCATATGACAACATCCTGGTTCTGTGCCTACGGCTTCAATTTCATGAGGGGGTAAGTTCTGAAGCTCGTAATTATGTCACACTCATATGCAACATTTACCATGTACTCATACTAAATACCCTCATATTGCACCTACTTACACAGTATAGTCGTATCATACTCATTCACTCATTTTCTGTTGTTCCTTTAGGCCTGAGATCAGGGAGATGCTACCCAACAAGTTTATCCAGCATGGAGACACTGACCGCTTCTACATTCTGATCACACTGTTCACAACTTCCATAGTGAGAGAGCAGACTTCACTGTAGCCCTTACAGTGACCTTCACTAAACTGTGTTCACAGTCTCTCTGATACTGTCCACATTGTAGTACTTCCTACATGTAAATACTCCACTGTTTGTTAGTTAGTTAGTTTTCTTCAGAATGTACAGTACCAGTCAAAAGTTTGGACACACCTACTCATTCAAGGATTTTCTTTATTTTTTATAATTATCTACATTGTAGAATAATAGTGAAGACATCAAAACGATAAAATAACACATATGGAATCGTGTATCAACCAAAAAAGTGTTCAACAAATGAAAATATATATTAGATTATTCAAAGTAGCCACCCTTTGCCTTGATGACAGCTTTGCACACTCTTGACATTCTCTCTTGTTATTAAGGCACATGAAAGTTCACATTTTCAAGAAGGCATGTCTGAAAAAACGCGTTAGTTCAAATGCCTCACGTGAAGCAGTGCCGTGTGTCATACGGTCAGCTTTCTGTAACGGAATGTACCACAGAATGTTGAGACAAGTATAGATTAATATAGCTTGACTCAACCAAAGCCCAATTTAATAGAACGTTCTCAATGTCCACAGACATCTTGACAGCAGCATCAACGAGAGACCTGATATCAATTCCCTTCAGCACAGAATCAAGGTACACACACAACGGGGATTCAGTTAGCTGGTAATAGCCGGCTTTTGGCCAATGCAAAAAATGTAAGGCAAATAAATAAAATTAGCGCTGGCCAATTGTCCGGGAGAAGAAAAAATATATACGTTTTTGGCTATTCATTGTTTGAAATACCAGTCGATAGTGTGAGAGCTGCTGCTACACTGTTCTAAATAACAGGGTAAAAACAGACGGACAACTATAAAAGCTCAAACCAAGTTTATTCACCCAATGGGTCAGACAGCTGGACAGACAAAGACATGTTCCCACCAGCACAAGTTTATATATAACCCAATTTGGGTGAAGTCTCCTGCTTCCCTCGAAACATGACATATTCATTGCTAGGCAGGAATTTAAGTGATGCGGGGAATAAACTGTTCATTCTCTCTTAATGTGACCTGACCTGACCTCGGCCCCCATTCCTCACTAATCTACAGCTCTCCACTCTTATTAGTGACCACAACCATATACATTTCTCCTACAGATAACCTTTAACATCTGGTGTAGAAATCAGACTGTGGCCCTTCTCCTTTCCATAGGCTACCTGATGATTAACAATATTTCAAGTTTAGAAGTCAGAACCCATCACCACCAAGACTTTTCTTAGAGTTGCCTGCTCTGCCAAACTGAGTAATCAGGGGAGATGGGCCTTAGTCAGGGCGGTGACCAAGAACCCGATGGTCACGCTGACAGAGCTCCAGATTTCCTCTATGGAGATGGGAGAACCTTCCAGAAGGACAACCATCTATGCAGCACACTACCAATCAGGCCTTTATGGTAGAGTGGCCAGAGGGAAGCCACTCCTCAGTAAAAGGCACATGACAGCCCCACGGTGAAGCATGGTGGTTGCAGCATCATGCTGTGGGTATGTTTTTCAGCGGCAGGGACTGGGAGACTAGACAGGATCAAGGGAAAGATGAACGGAGCAAAGTACAGATAGATCCTTGATGGAAACATGCTCCAGAGCGCTCAAGACCTCAGACTGGGGCAAATGTTCACCTTTCAACAGGTACACAGCCAAGACAACGCAGGAGTGGCTTTGGGATAAGTCTCTGAATGTCCTTGAGTGGCCCAGCCAGAGCCTGGACTTGAACCTGATCGAACATCTCTGGAGAGACCTGGAAATATCTGTGCAGTGACGCTCACCATCCAACCTGACAGATCTTGAGAGGATCTGTAGAGAGGAATTGGAGAAACTCCCCAAATACAGGTGTGCCAAGCTTGTAGCGTCATACCCAAGAACACGCTGCCAAAGTTGCTTCAACAAAGTACTGAGTAAAGGGTCTGAATATGTTATATTTCCTTTTTATATTTTTAATACATTTCTAAACATTTCTAAAAACCTGGTATTGATTTGTTGTTGTGGAGTATTATGTGTAGATTGATGAGGGAAAAACTATTTAATCCATTTTAAAATGGCTCCCGAGTGGCGCAGCGGTCTAAGGCACTGCATCTCAGTGCTAGAGGTGTCACTACAGACCCTGGTTCGATCACAACCGGTCGTGATCGGGAGTCCCATAGGGCAGCGCACAATTGGCACAGTGTCTTCCTTGTTGGGGAGTGTTTGGCTGGGGTAGGCCGTCAATGTAAATAAGAATTGGTTCTTAACTGACTTGCCTAGTTAAATAAAGTAAAAAATATATAATAATAAGGCTGTAACGTAACAAAATGTGGAAAAAGTTGAGGGGTCTGAATACTTTCCGAATGCACTGTATATACAAGATCAGTATATCTGTGTGTAACTTTTGAATAATGTTTGAAAGGGAGACAGTCCAGGTAAAAGTAGTCCTGCTGTTTGTCATTTACTGTAAAAGGGTTCTGAAGGGATGTGTTGATGTTGTATTTTATGTGCATTTCAAATGGCTGTGGTTCAATGACGTTGCATTAGTTCATGGCATGCTGCCTGAGTACCTACTGTATATCCAGAGACAATATCATGCATATGCTTAAAACAAATTATTATTATTGTTATTGTTATTATAAAACTCATCAAATTGGAGGCATTATGTTGAGAGCTTGAAAAACATGGTATTGAAATGCATTTCTTATTCCTGCAATAGTATAGGATTCCTGAGTATATCCGGCGTCTCTCTTTGGGCGTACAGTTGTGTACGAGTGTTTATGGTTGATGATGAGTCATAAAACCATAAAAACATAGCATGACTCAGAAACTGGTTCATGTTGCCCCAACCCATTTTCCCTCGAATGGTTTGTTCCCACACTTGGGACTGACTCTCTATTGGTTACACAGACTTATGGCCTCCCATCCTATTCTAACCACCTCTCGTCGGCTATGTATTTATGTTATCTGATGAAATTGCTGTACAATATGATCTTGTTGCCATCTGATGCACATCCAGATGTCATAAATCTGCACTACAGAGCTTTCCCTGTCCTGTGCCGTGCCTTGATTGTATTACTGTTGATGATGTCTGGAAATGTGCATGTACACCCTGGCCCATCTACAGTTGCTAGCCCCAATTCTGACTTGTGCTCTGATATCTGCTTCACTGATTTCTGCTCTTGTAAAAGCCTGGGTTCTCTGCACCTTAACACTAGAAGCTTAATACCTAAAATGAATCAGTTGAAAGTCTAGATGTGTTGCTTATTACTGAGACGTGGTTAAGAAAGAGTGTTTTGAATGCTGATGTTAAGCTTTCTTCCTGGTTATAACCTTTTTCGGCCAGACAGACCTTCCAAAGGTGTGGGAGTGGCAATCTTTGCCAAGGATCACCGTCCGTGCTCAGTTGCATCCACCAACTTTTTCTCCCAAAAATGTGATTTGCTGGTTTTAAGCAAATAGCTCTTTGTTGACTGTTGCTGGGTGCTATCGTCCTCCATCATCACCGGTCTGTACCCTACCTGCCCTAAGCTCTCTCCTGGCCCCTTACACTAAGTCTGAATTTGTCCTGCTAGGTGACCTAAACTGCGAGATGCTTAAACCACCTTACCAAGTCCTAAAGCAATGGGACTCCCTAAATCTTTCTTAGATTATCACTTATCCCACAAGGCATGCCTCTACATTTACATTACATTTAAGTCATTTAGCAGACGCTCTTATCCAGAGCGACTTACAGAAAAGGGTAGGGAGCACTATTTTAGGGTAGGGGGCATTATTTTCACCTCTGGATGAAAAGTGTGCCCAAAGTAAACTGCCTGCTACTCAGGCCCAGAAGCTAGGATATGCATATGATTGGTAGATATGGATAGAAGCTTCCAAAACTGTTAAAATAATGTCTGTGAGTATAACAAGACTGATTTCGCAGGCGAAAACCTGAGAAAAATCCAGCCAGCCATTACAGTATCCATTAACTTAGGACTCAAATTGCAGTTCCTATGCCTTCCACTAGATGTCAACAGTCTTTAGAAATTGTTTCAGGCTTGTATTCTGAAAAATGAGGGAGTAAGACCAGTCTGAATGACTGGACCCTAAAGTGTCACAGAGCTTTTTCATGCGCAATCCTGAGAGCGCGCCTTTCTTGTTCACCTTTTATATTGACGATGTTGTTGTCCGGTTGAAATATTATTGATTATTGAATATAAACATCGCTTGACATGTTTCCATGAACTTTACAGATACAATTTAGATTTTTTTTCTGCCTGTTGTGACTGCATTTGAGCCTGTGGATTACTGAAGAAAACGTGCAAACAAGGTTTTTGGATATAAAGAGAGACTTTATCGAACAAAACAAACATTTATTGAGTAAATTAATGTCTTCTGAGTGCAACCATATGAAGATCATCAAAGGTAAGTGATTAATTTTATCTCTATTTCTGACTTGTGCAACTCTTCTACTTGGCTGGCTACTGTTTGTAATGATTTGTCTGCTGGGCAATGTCATCAAATTGAAGGCATTATGTTGAGACCTGGAAAAACATGGTATTGAAATGCATCTGCGCTTCCTCAAACCTGGCTTAACTACTGTAAGTATTCAGCTGCATTAATATATTTTTCTAAGAGGTAATTCTGCACTGAAAGAATTGTTTTCTTATTCCTGCAATAATATAGGATTCCTGAGTATATCCGGCGTCTCTCTTTCGCCGTAAAGTTTTTTTTAAATCTGACCCCGTGGTTGGATTCACAAGAAGTTAATATTTAAACCTATGTATAACACTTGTATGTTTTCTGAATTTTTATAATGAGTATTTCTGTTTTTGAATTTGATGCTCTGCAATTTCACTGGATGTCGGTCAGGTGGGACGCTACCGTCCCACGTACCCTAGTTAAGGTTCTCTCTGTGGGTCTAACCCCAAGAAGTTCTGGAAAACGGTTGAAGACCTGGAGAATAAACCCTCCTCGTCACAGCTGCCGATGTCCCTTAATATTGATGATGTGGTTGTTACTGACAAAAAGCACATGGCTGAGCTCTTTAATCAGCACTTACAGTGCCTTGCGAAAGTATTCGGCCCCCTTGAACTTTGCGACCTTTTGCCACATTTCAGGCTTCAAACATAAAGATATAAAACTGTAT
The DNA here is from genome assembly GCF_036934945.1 of Oncorhynchus masou masou. Taxonomy (NCBI): domain Eukaryota; kingdom Metazoa; phylum Chordata; class Actinopteri; order Salmoniformes; family Salmonidae; genus Oncorhynchus; species Oncorhynchus masou. The sequence continues at coordinate 58,025,734 of NC_088235.1, forward strand.
TTTTTTGTGAAGAATCAACAACAAGTGGGACACAATCATGAAGTGGAACGACATTTATTGGATATTTCAAACTTTTTTAACAAAACAAAAACTGAAAAAGTGGGCGTGCAAAATTATTCAGCCCCTTTACTTTCAGTGCAGCAAACTCTCTCCAGAAGTTCAGTGAGGATCTCTGAATGATCCAATGTTGACCTAAATGACTAATGATGATAAATACAATCCACCTGTGTGTAATCAAGTCTCCGTATAAATGCACCTGCACTGTGATAGTCTCAGAGGTCCGTTAAAAGCGCAGAGAGCATCATGAAGAACAAGGAACACACCAGGCAGGTCCGAGATACTGTTGTGAAGAAGTTTAAAGCCGGATTTGGATACAAAAAGATTTCCCAAGCTTTAAACATCCCAAGGAGCACTGTGCAAGCGATAATATTGAAATGGAAGGAGTATCAGACCACTGCAAATCTACCAAGACCTGGCTGTCCCTCTAAACTTTCAGCCCATACAAGGAGAAGACTGATCAGAGATGCAGCCAAGAGGCCCATGATCACTCTGGATGAACTGCAGAGATCTACAGCTGAGGTGGGAGACTCTGTCCATAGGACAACAATCAGTCGTATATTGCACAAATCTGGCCTTTATGGAAGAGTGGCAAGAAGAAAGCCATTTCTTAAAGATATCCATAAAAAGTGTCGTTTAAAGTTTGCCACAAGCCACCTGGGAGACACACCAAACATGTGGAAGAAGGTGCTCTGGTCAGATGAAACCGAAATTGAGCTTTTTGGCAACAATGCAAAACGTTATGTTTGGCGTAAAAGCAACACAGCTCATCACCCTGACCACACCATCCCCACTGTCAAACATGGTGGTGGCAGCATCATGGTTTGGGCCTGCTTTTCTTCAGCAGGGACAGGGAAGATGGTTAAAATTGATGGGAAGATGGATGGAGCCAAATACAGGACCATTCTGGAAGAAAACCTGATGGAGTCTGCAAAAGACCTGAGACTGGGACGGAGATTTGTCTTCCAACAAGACAATGATCCAAAACATAAAGCAAAATCTACAATGGAATGGTTCAAAAATAAACATATCCAGGTGTTAGAATGGCCAAGTCAAAGTCCAGACCTGAATCCAATCGAGAATCTGTGGAAAGAACTGAAAACTGCTGTTCACAAATGCTCTCCATCCAACCTCACTGAGCTCGAGCTGTTTTGCAAGGAGGAATGGGAAAGAATTTCAGTCTCTCGATGTGCAAAACTGATGGAGACATACCCCAAGCGACTTACAGCTGTAATCACAGCAAAAGGTGGCGCTACAAAGTATTAACTTAAGGGGGCTGAATAATTTTGCACGCCCAATTTTTCAGTTTTTGATTTGTTAAAAAAGTTTGAAATATCCAATAAATGTCGTTCCACTTCATGATTGTGTCCCACTTGTTGTTGATTCTTCACAAAAAAATAGAGTTTTATATATTTATGTTTGAAGCCTGAAATGTGGAAAAAGGTCGCAAAGTTCAAGGGGGCCGAATACTTTCGCAAGGCACTGTAATTAAGTAAGGATTCCTATTTGACTCAGCCATGCCTCCTTGCCCGTCCAACATTTCCTCATCTCCCACCCCTTCCAATGTGACTATCCCTGATGCTTCTCCCTCTTTTTCCCCTGCCCTGCTACAAAGTTTCTCCCTGCAGGCAGTCACAGAGTCCGAGGTGCTAAAGGAGCTCCTTAAACTTGACCCCATCTGGGTCAGATGGTTTAGACCCTTTCTTCTTTAATGTTGCTGCCCCTATCATCGCCAAGCCTATCTACAACCTTTTTAACCTGTTTCTCCTTTCTAGGGAGGTTCCCATTGCTTGGAAGGCAGCCACAGTTCGTCCTTTATTTAAAGGGGGAGATCAAGCTGATCCTAACTGTTATAGGCCTATTTCTATTTTGCCCTGTTTATCAAAAGTGTTGGAAAAACTTGTCAACAATCAACTGACTTGCTTTCTTGATGTCAATTTATATTGCATTAATTAATTAATTAATTTTAATCCCAGGCCCCCATCCCCGCAGGAGGCCTTTTGCCTTTTGGTAGGCCGTCATTGTAAATAAGAATTGCCTAGTTAAATAAAGGTTAAATAAAAAAATCTAATTAACTCCCTTAAGGTGTATCAAAGGTTGTGCAAAGGTCTTACTATACAGAGTATGATATTTTTCCAAATTATTGGCTGTTTGTTTGTTTTCCTAACTGTTACTGGACTCTTGTCCTACAACAGTGGTTCCCCAAAACATTTGGTTACCGTACCACAAACTGAATTTTGCTCTGTCCGGAGTAACCCTAAAATACACACTCGTGCATTTCACCAGTAGGTCTCATGAGTCTTCTCAAGTTCCCCCATTTGGGGTGGAAACCACTGTCCTCCAGTATGGAACTGGACAGACTCCCTCTACTGGAAGTGTGAAGACTGCCATTGACTCAAATGTTTAAGTTCAGAGGTCTGTTTACCTTGAGGCGGATTTAGCTGCTGTATAAAAGCACCGCTAACTGTGCCAATGAATGTAATGTTTTCCAAATTTAAGAATGATCATATTTTTTGTATGTTCTGAGTTTTTCAAAAGTTTGGAGACAGCTGTTTTTTTTAAATTAATTGTAGAATGTGATAGACTTCCTACAAAAGAAAACCGTGCCAAAGGATTTAATGCAATTTGTTTTTGCATGTTCTGCAGTTGTTGATTGTTTTTAAGTGTGTATTTTGATTCAGAGAATGTTAGTTTTACTGGGGAATATAAATTTTGATGTTTAATAAAACATATTGCTCTATCACAATAGGTTATATGCAATGTTCCCGTACTCTACACAGACCAGTGCGCCATAACCAATCAGAGCTGCAGTAGGCCTATATGCAAATAGACCATTGCCATATATGGATCTGTGCCATTCTCTTTGAACTGGACTGTTTCTACAGCATGAGCGGTCATGAGTAGATGTGCTTGTTTTGAGATCAAAGCGAGAGCTACATGTAGCGACGTGTGCACATTTGTACTTATGTTCATATCCTTCGCTAGTTAGTGAGTTATTAGCCCAGTTATAGATAATTTGCAGTCAGCAATGGGGGAGTGATTGATTCCTACAAGAGCACAAAACGTATGCATTTCTAGATAAGCCAGTCAGGTAAATATTTTTTTTGTCTTAAAGGGGCAGTGTTGTATTTTGAGACAGGTTTGAATAAGATAATTGGCCAATAGGCAGAGGGTAGCATAATATGTCTGATTATCTGTAATAATGTTATGGAAATAATGATGCATTTTATTTTGTAAAGTGGTTTCGTGCATCCAACAACACAACATTTTCAGTCACCTCCTTGTCTGAAGGACAAGTGGATAAACAGGTTAATGTCAAGCTCTGTTTTTTTCTCCAGAAGTCTCATGGAATGTAGGCTTACATTGAACAACACACATTGGCTGCTACTGTAGGCTGAACGATAGAACAGCTATTTCAATGTTAAAATGTTATGGGATGCATTTCCTCCATTGTTTTTGATGGTAGGCCAAACTGGTAGGCCTACATTATGATCAAATAGCCACAGTAGCCTACCTGACTAATGTTAAAAATAATTTAAAATGGGTACAGCCTCAGTACTCACAGAAAACGTGCGCCGGAAGTTGCACAGAATTTTCACAATGTTCAAGTTTGCGCTCAGCAGACCTGAAATTTACTCAGTGACGAAAAATGTTTGACGGAACATTGGTTATACAGTATGTCACACCTTTTACTCCATTGAGTAGCTTACAATATCATATTAAACTCTGCCAAACAGCAGGACTAGTCCAGACCCTATTCAGGTACTGAGGTGACAGCAATCTCTGGGGTTATTGATTGTGGGAATGTGGCCAATTTATTAGGTACAACCATCTATTACTGTGTCAAACTCCCCTTTGTCTCCAGAACAGCCTGCATTCTTCTGGGCATGGATTCAAAAAGGTGTCAGAAATGTTCGTTGCTCAATTAGTTTCAAAGGACCTACCATCTGCCAGGAAAACATTCCCCACACCAGTACACCAGTCAGGATGGATCCATGGACTCGTGCTGCCTACGCCAAATGCTGACTGATCGCATGCCCACTGGAGCCACTTCTTCTTGTTTTTAGCTGATATGAGTGGAACCTGTGTGGTAACCTGCCTAAATGATTACCGCCCCGTAGCACTCACATCGGTAGCCATGAAGTGGTTTGAAAGGCTGGTCATGGCTTACATCAACACCATATTCCAGAAACCCTAGACCCACTCCAAATCGCATACCACCCCAACAGATGACGCAATCTCAATTGCACTCCACACTTCCCTTACCCACCTGCACAAAAGGAACACCTATGTGAGAATGCTGTTCATTGACTACAGCTCAGCGTTCAAAACCATAGTGCTCAGAAAGCTCATCACTAAGCTAAGGACCCTGGGACTAAACACCTCCCTCGGCAACTGGATCCTGGACTTCCTGAAGGCCGCCCCAGTTGGTAAGGGTAGGCAACAACACATCTGCCACATTGAGCCCCATCACTGGGGCCCCTCAGGGGTGCGTGTTTAGTCCTGTACTCCATATTCACCCACGACTGCGTGGCCACTTTAGCACCCTGCACATTGACTCGACACCGGTACCCCCTGTATATAGCCTCGTTATTGTTATGTACATTTATTGTGTTACTTTTTGATTCTATATATTTTTTTAACTTTAGTTTATTTAGTAAATATTTTATTAACTCTATTTCTTGAACTGGATTGTTGGTTAAGTGCTTGTAGGTAAGCATTTCAGGGTAAGGTCTACATCTGTTGTATTCGGTGCATGTGACAAATACCATTTGATTTGAACACTCAAACGAACAGTAACAGAATGCCATCCACAAAGTTTTTAATGCTTATCAATTGCTTTGCACAAAGTATCAAAATACTACACAAGAATTTCATTTAAATGTTAATTGTATTTTTGGATTACAGAAACAATGAGAAAATATGGAAAAATAAATATTTTAAATGTTAATTATATAAAGCAGCCCGTGTAATCATCTGCCAGAGAGTAGCAACAATCGGCCCGAGCCACAAGTTGTCACACCCTGACCTTAGAGAGCCTTTTTTATCTCTATTTGGTTTGGTCAGGGTGTGATTTTGGGTGGGCATTCTATGTTTTGCTTTCTATGATTTTGTGTTTCTATGTTTTGGCTGAGTATGGTTCTCAATCAGGGACAGCTGTCTATCGTTGTCTCTGTTTGGGAACCATACTTAGGTAGACCTTTTTCCCTCCTTTCGTTGTGGGTAGTTAACTTTGTTTGTGGCACTAATGCCCTGTAAGCTTCACGGTTGTTTTTTTGTTTGTTATTTTGTTGGCGACATTTTGAAATAAAAAGGACAATCACCACGCTGCACCTTGGTCTTCTTCCAGCAACGGCCGTGACAGCAAGTAATACATTTGGACCAGATAACTCATACCAGAATCGACCCGAGCCACAAGTAATATATACTGTTGGGCCAGACAACTCTCATTGGAATCGGCCCGATTCTCAAGTAATACATTAGTAGATGTATCGTAAAGATATCTTTTTGGAGGCTTTAATTAAAGGTTACGGTGTGTTTGAGGTTAGGGTTAAAATCACGTTTTAAGAAGAGAAATTGTAAAAAAAAAATATATATATACTAGTGACGACTATTCTCCCTGGTGCACTCGTTCGTTCATGAGCTGGCAGCTCATTCTAAATAGTATAATCTAACCTCTTCAAATCAGTGGCAGCATGTGCAGAAATGGTCATTCTGTTTTTGACATGCAAATGTGAAATATGTGTATTTATGTTGTTCAAATGCACAGATCGCTTTATACCCTGTGTGTACAAAACATTAGGAGCAACTTCCTAATACTGAACAGCCTCAATTCGTCTGGGTATATAGTCTATACAAGGTGTTGAAAGAGCTTCACAAGGATCCTGGCCCATGTTGACTGCAATGCTTCCCACAGTGGATGTCCTTTGGGTGGTGAAACATTCTTGAGACACACAGGAAACTGTTGAGCATGAATAACCTAGCAGGGTTGCAGTTCTTGACACACTCAAACCGGTGCGCCTGGCACCTACTACCATACACTGTTCAAAGACACTTAAATATTTTGTCTTGCCCATTCACCCACTAAATGGCACACAATACACAATCCATGTCTCAATTGTCTCAAGGCTTAAAAATCCTTCTTTATCCTGTCTCCTCTTTATCTACACTGATAATCAATAAGGGATCATAACTTTCACCTGGTCAGTCTGTCATGAAAAGAGCTGGTGTTTGTAGTGTTCTGTATACTCAGTGTATATATATATAAAAAAACACCAGTAGTTCTAAAATATGGCATATTTCTGTTATGCTGCTTTGTTGACAACTCCAACCGCCTCATGCCCCAGGTATTCAGCCAATCAGCTACTTAAAGGGCAATTCTACCACCTCTTTGACCTCATATTCAAAATCTCCAGTATCATACCAGTGTTTACCTATGTGAAAATGGCACATTCCTATTATCTATGGTTGAAAAGATAAGAAATGTTCTTTAAAAAAATCCTAAATGTAAAAAACTTTGATTTTCAAAACCTGCAATTCGTTTTTAGCCAGGGGAGGGTGTTTTCTTGCTTCCCACGTCACAGCGAATCTCAGTGTTGAAATATTTTAACTTTTAATGATGTCATCAGACACACACCAAATGTTGACTTTATATTTTTTGGTACAAAACATAGAAACCTGCAGTATTGTGCTGGAGATAATGAATATCAGGTTGAAAAGTAGTGGAATTGCACTATAACTAAACTGCTTGTATCTGTGGGGTGGAGCAACTAAAGTAACGTTAAAGGGAAACTGCACAATTTTTCAACTTCCTATTCATCCTCTCCAGCATCACCCCAACATCAACATATGTGAAAATGGTGTGTTTCCATGTTTTGTAGTAAAAAAGATAGATAAGTGTTTCCTTTGACATCATTGGTGTGCATTGTGTGATTTTGACCAGTTACTAGATGTCTACTAATTGTCTACTAATTGGTTGATGATGTCATTGAAATCAAATCACATTTTATTTGTCACATGAGCCGAATACAACAGGTGTAGACCTTAAAGTGAAATGCTTACTTACAAGCCCTTAACCAACAATGCAGTTTAAAGAAAATACCTACAAAAAAAGAAAGAAATTGGAATAACAAATAATTAAAGAGCAGCAGTAAATAACAATAGAAGGGCTTGTAAGTCGCTCTGGATAAGAGCGTCTGCTAAATGACTTAAATGTAAATGTAATGTAAATGCTATATACAGGGGGTACCGGCACAGAGTCAATGTGCGGTGGCACCGGTGTCGAGGTAATTGAGGTAATATGTACATAGAGGTAGAGTTATTAAAGTGACTATGCATAGATAATAACAGAGTAGCAGCAGCGTAGAAGAGGGGGGGGGGGCAATGCAAATATTCCGGGTTGCCATTTGATTAGCTGTTCTAGGGTGACGAGGGTGGCTGGAGGCTTTGACAATTTTTAGGGCCTTCCTCTGACACCTCTGTCACCTCTGACACCTCTACCTAGTGCCTTGCGGTCGGAGACCGAGCAGTTGCCATTCCAGGCAGTGATGCAACCCGTCAGGATGCTCTCGATGGTGCAGCTGTAAAACCAGCTGTAAAACCTTTTGAGGATCTGAGGACCCATGACAAATCTTTTCAGTCTGAATAGGTTTTGTTGTACCCTCTTCACGACTGTCTTGGTGTGCTTGGACCATGTTAGTTTGTTGGTGATGTGAATGCCAAGGAACTTGAAGCTCTCAACCTGCTCCACTAAGGCCCCATCTATGAGAATAGGGGCATGCTCGATCCTCCTTTTCCTTTAGTCCACGATCATCTTCTTTGTCTTGATCATGTTGAGGGAGAGGTTGTGGTCTTTGCACCACATGGTCAGGTCTCTGACCTCCTCCCTATTGGCTGTCTCATTGTTATCGGTGATGAGGCCTAACACTGTTGTGTCATCAGCAAACTTAATGATGGTGTTGGAGTCGTGCCTGGCCGTGGAGTCATGAGTGAACAGGGAGTATAGGAGGGGACTAAGCACACACGACTGAGGGGCCCACATGGTGAGGATCAGTGTGGCGGATGTGTTGTTACCTACCCTTGCCACCTGGGGGAGGCCCGTCAGGAAGTCCAGGATCCAGTTGTAGAGGGAGGTGTTTAGTCCCAGGGTTTTTAGCTCAGTGATGAGCTTTGAGGGCACTATGGTGTTGAATGCTGACCTGTAATCAATGAATAACATTCTCACATAGGTGTTCCTTTTGTCCAGTGGTGAAAGGGCAGTGTGGAGTGAAATAGAGATTGTGTCATCTGTGGATCTCTTGATGCGGTAAGTAAATTGGAGTGGGTCTTGGGTTTCTGGGATAATGGTGTTGATGTGAGCCATGACCAGCCTTTCAAAGCATGTCATGGCTACAGACGTGAGTGCTACGGGTCGGTAGTCATTTAGGCAGGTTACCCTAGTGTTCTTGGGCACAGAGGCTATGATGGTCTGCTTGAAACATGTTGGAATTACAGACTCAGACAGGGAGAGGTTGAAAATGTCAGTGAAGACACTTGCCAGTTATTCAGTGCATGATCGGAATACACATCCTGGTAATCTGTCTGGCACTCCGGCCTTGTGAATGTTGACCTGTTTAAAGGTCTTACTGACATCGACTGCGGAGAGGGTGATCACACAGTCGTCCGAGAACAGCTGATGCTCTCATTCATGTTTCAGTGTTACTTGCCTCGAAGAGAGCATATAAGTTATTTAGCTCGTCTGGTAGGCTCGTGTCACTGGGCAGCTCTCGGCTGTGCTTCCCTTTGTAGTCTGTAATAGTTGCAAGACCTGCCACATCCGACGAGCATCGGAGCCGTTGTAGTATGATTCGATCTTAGTCCTATATTGACGCTTTGCCTGTTTGATGGTTCGTCGGAGAGCATAGCGGGATATCTTATAAGCTTCCGGGTTAGAGTCCCGCTCCTTGAAAGTGGCAGCTCTACCCTTTAGCTCAGTGCGAATGTTGACTGTCATCCATGGCTTCTGGTCGGGGTATGTACGTTCAGTCACTGTGGGGATGACGTCCTCGATGCACTTATTGATAAAGACAGTGACTGATGTGGTGTACTCCTCAATGCCATCGACAGAATACAGGAAAATATTCCAGTCTGTGCTAGCAAAACTGTCCTGTAGTTTAGCATCTGCTTTATCTGACCACTTTTTTATAGACCGAGTCACTGGTGCTTCCTGCTTTAGTTTTCGTTTGTCAGCAGGAATCAGGGGGATAGAATTGTGGCCAGATTTGCCAAAAGGAGGGCGAGGGAGAACTGTGTGTGGAGTAAAGGTGGTCTAGAATTTTTTTCTCTCGGCTGCACATTTAACATGCTGATAGAAATGAGGTAAAACTGATTTAAGTTTCCCTGCAATAAAGTCCCCAGCCACTAGGAGCACCTCCTCTGGATGAGCGTTTTCCTGTTTGCTTATGGTGGTATATAGCTCATTGAGTGCGGTTTTAGTGCCTGCATCGGTCTGTGGTGGTATGTAGACAGCTACGAAAAATACAGATGAAAACTCTCTAGGTAGATAGTGTGGTCTACAGCTTATCATGAGATTTTACATTTTACCTCAGGCGAGTAAAACCTTGAGACTTCCTTTGATATCGTGCACCAGCTTTTGTTTACATATATGCATAGGCCCCCACCCTGTGTCTTCCTAGAGGCTGCTGTTCTAACCTGCCGATAGAGTGTATAACCCGCCAGCTGTATGTTCATAATGTCGTCGTTCAGACACGACTCGGTGAAACATAAGAAATTACAGTTTTTAATGTCCCGTTGGTAGGATATACGTGCTTTCAGTTGTTCCCATTTATTTTCCAGGGATTGAACATTAGCTAGCAGGACAGAAGGCAAAGGCAGATTAGCCACTCGTCACCTGATCCTCACAAGGCACCCTGATCTTTTTCTTCATCAAGTCGAACGCAGACTGTGCATCTCTCCCACTTGACAAATCAAAGTAGCTCAAGAAACGTTCCTGAATAAAGCCCTGATCATCCACATACCTAACGATAACTGACAACTGCGAGCAGACTGGTGGTACCATAGGTCCCAGAGCGGTGGGGCAATTTTTACCCTGTGGGGCCTGGAGTTGTTCCCTATATGTTAACCTAACTAGGAAAACTCTGGACCCTATAAGGAATGACAGTCATTAATCAGTTGTAAAAAGGTTTCATATTGGCTATGATGGGACCAGTTTTTCCTTATCAAGTCACATGGTTTTAAAAAACTCCTGAAAAAAACTCTGGGGTGGGGGTGGATTTACAGATTTACTCCCGTGGGGTCCGCCCCTATATATAGACCCCATGGCCGCGACACACGTTCTCTTTCATTTTCTCGGCGGACGTCCGTATGGTTTGAGGTACAATCTTTCTGAAGTTCGCTTGGTAAGTCACTGGTAAGTGCAATATATTGCATGGACGTATACTCACTGGCTGTTTGCAGCCTGGAGCAGCCGGCCACAAGGCCAGCCCCTCTTTTTGGGTTCTCCACTTGCTGCACGGGGTTGACCTGTATCTTCTGTCTGTGAAACATAATGAAGGTTACGTATGTAACCACGATTATGTGAGCTATAGGGATCACTCCAAACCTCTACGGTGCTAGAGGTGCCTCAAAAATTATGTAGAGAACTTATGTCCTTGCCATATGGTCTATATATAGGGGCAAACCCCAGCTATGACACAGGTGTACACGGGAGTAAATCTGTAAACTCTCACTTTGGATGTATCCCTCCGCTGCGGAGGGATACAATATATTGGAGGGATCCATATAGCTCACATAACCGGGATTATATAATCAACCTTCATTATCATCTTTGCTAAATAAATACCGGAGGAAAGTGCAAAGTCTACTTGAGCGCATGCAAAAAAAATGTGCTGCGTAAACCTCTCTTTAATATAACCTTTATGTGATGGAAGCTATCAAATCATTCTGAATTGTTTTCGACATCCCAGGAAAGATGTTCAGCATGTAAAGAATCTTAACGTGCAATTACAGTCGGCTTGATGATAGGCTCCCTGTTAACCAGCTATATATTTGATACCAGTTAGGTATTAAAAGCCCTCACCTTTTCATCCTTCTTCATGAAACTGATCTCAGGCAGAGGTCAACCCTCACTTTTAATTCGCACCTTTTCCGTGTACCCCAGAGAATGAAAGGGGTTCTTCAACAAAAAGTCCATAACATTTCCAGCAGCGTTGGCCATTCTACCATTCTGGCAGAGAGAAATGCACACTCGCACTGGAAGCTAGCCAGCTACTGAAGATAGCAAGGCAAATTTAAATAATTGCACTAACTGGACACAAAAAATAAAGTTCTACACCCAAGAAAACAATGTATAATATACCTCCTCCATCTCCTGTAATTTGAAAAAACTCATTTGAATTAAATAATGTCGCAAAAATACTCAACTATCACTCTTAATCTCTATCCAACAATGTCACCAAGCTTCTCAACACATAGAACCCCATAATGCTCTGTGGCACAATCCCAATACAACACACTAGGTTCATTCTCTGATCCTACATCTATGATTGGATGAACATGTCAGTTCATACCGCAAAAGCTTTGATTGGTTGGAGGACGTCCTCTGGAAGTGGTCACAATTACCATGTATGTCTATGGAAGGGGGTGAGGCCTACCAGCCTCCTAGGTTTTGCATTGAAGTCAATGTAGCCAGAGGAGGATGAAAGCTAGCTGTCCTCGTGAGGACACCATGGTACTAGCCCAGACAGTGCTGTTGAAGTTACTGTAGACCTTCATTGCAAAACAGTGTATTTTAACCAATTATTGGTCCCCTTTATTTTTATGGATGGTCCTCCCCTTCCTTCTCTGAGGAGCCTCCACTGGTGTGTGCCTTTCCAAATCATGTACAATGAATTGCATTTACCACAGGGGGACTCCAATCAAGTTGTAGAAACATCTCAAGGATGATCAATGAAAACAGGATTTACCTGAGCTCAATTTTGAGTCTCATAGCAAAGAGTTTTTTACTTTTGTAAATTACGATTTTAATGGAAAAACATTTTATTTATAAACTCAGAAAAAAAGAAACGTCCCTTTTTCTGGACCCTGTCTTTCAAAGATAATTCATAAAAATCCAACTAACTTCACAGATCTTCATTGTAAAGGGTTTAAACACTGTTTCCCATGCTTGTTCAATGAACCATAAACAATTCATGAACATGCACCTGTGGTGGGCAATTAAGGTCACAGTTATGAAATCTTAAGGCACTAAAGAGGTCTTTCTACTGCCTCTGAAGAACACCAAAAGAAAGATGCCCAGGGTCCCTGCTCATCTGTGTAAATGTGCCTTAGGCATGCTGCAAGGAGGCATGAGGACTGCAGATGTGGCCAGGGTAATAAATTGCAATGTCCGTACTGTGAGACACCTAAGACAGAGCTACAGGGAGACAGGACAGACAGATGATCGTCCTTGCAGTGGCAGACCACGTGTAACAACACCTGCACAGGGTTGGTACATCCGAACATCACACCTGCGGGACAGGGACAGGATGGCAACTACAACTGACAGAGTTACACTAGGAATGCACATTCCCTCCATCAGGGCTCAGACTGTCTGCAATAGGCTGAGAGAGGCTGGCCTGTAGGCTTGTAGGCCTGTTGAAAGGCAGGAACTCACCAGACATCACCGGCAACATCGTCGCCTATGGGCACAAACCCACCATCGCTGGACCAGAGAGAACTGGCAAAAAATACTCTTCACTGACGAGTCGCAGTTTTGTCTCACTAGGGGTGATGGTCGGATTCGCTTTTATCATTGAAGGAATGAGCATTACACCGAGGCCTGTACTCTGATGCGGTATCGATTTGGAGGTGGAGTGTATGCCATGGTCTGGGGCAGTGTGTCACAGCATCGTCGGACTGAGCTTGTCATTGCAGGCAATCTCAACGCTGTGCGTTACAGGGAAGACGTCTTCCTCCCTCATGTGGTACCCTTCCTGCAGGCTCATCCTGACATGGCCATCCAGCATGACAATGCCACCAGCCACACTGCTCATTCTGTGAATGATTTCCTGCAAGACAGAAATGTCAGTGTTCTGCCATGGCCAGCGAAGAGCCCGGATCTCAATCCCTTTGAGCACGTCTGGGACATGTTGGATCGCAGGGTGAGGGCTAGGGCCATTTTCCCTAGAAATGTCCGGGTACTTGCAAGTGCCTTGGTGGAAGAGTGGGGCAAGAACTGGCAAATTTGGTGCAGTCCATGAGGAGGAGATGCACTGCAGTATTTAATGCAGCTGGTGGCCACACCAGATACTGACTGTTACTTTTGAGTTTGACCCCCCTTTGTTCAGGGGCACATGATTCCATTTCTGTTAGTCAAATGTGTGAGGAACTTGTTCAATTTATGTCTCAGTTGTTGAATCTTGTTATGTTCATACAAATATTTGCACATGTTAAGTTTGCTGAAAGTAAACGCAGTTTAGAGGACGTTTATTTTTTTGCTGAGTTTAATATCCGGATTTTGTTTTGTCATCATGGGTTTTTGTGTGTAGGTTGATGAGGGAAAAAAACTATCAGTTGATGTCACAAAGTCCTACCCTAAAACCTCAGACAGTAAACAATACAGATGTAGAAGCACGGTGGCTAGGAAAAACTCCCTAGAAAGGCAAGGACCTAGGAAGAAACCTAGGGAAGAACCAGGCTCTGAGGGGTGGCCAGTCCTCTTCTGGCTGTGCCGGGTGGAGGTTATAAGAATACATGGCAATTAAGAACAGATTGTTCTTCAAGATTTTTAAACGTTCATAGATGACCAGCAGGGTCAAATAATAATTACAGTGGTTGTAGAGGGTGCAACAGATCAGTACCTCAGTAGTAAATGTGAGTTGGCTTTTCATAGTAGATCATTCAGAGGTCGAGACAGAGGGTGTGGTAGAAAGAGAGTGAGAGAAAAACAGCAGGTCTGGGACAAGGTAGTACGTCCAGTGAATAGGTCATGGTTCCATAGCCGCAGCCAGAACAGTTACAACTGGAGCAGCAGAACGACCAGGTGGACTGGGGACAGCCAGGAGTGATCAGGCCAGGTAGTCCTGAGGCATGATCCTAGGGCTCAGGTCCTCCGGGAGGGGAGCGACAGAAAAAATTAGAGGGAGCATACACCAGATATAACAAATTACATCAGATATAATAAACTGACCCCCGGCCCCCAGCACATAGACTATTGCAGCATAGATTTCCATTTTAGAATAAGGCTGCCACGTAACAAAATGTGTAAAAACTCAAGGGGTCTGAAAACCTTCCTAATGCACTGTATTTAGTATTTAGGCCAACTTTTTGAATGTATAATATTGTATGTTTCTGGTTGTGGTACACTATAGCTTTGTTTAGACAGGCAGCCCAATTCTGATATTTTTTCCACTAATTGGTATCACATCAGATCTTTCACATTAGATCTTTTCCAGATTTGATTGGTGAAAAGACCAATTAGTGAGCTGTGTCAGACATGGGAAGTGTTGGTCAGGCTGTGTGTGTGTGTGTGATCAATGAATTCAGCTAATTAAAAGCACATTTTCTCCATTACAAAGTTCTACCATTGTCCCAAATGATACCCAATTCCCTACATAGGGCACTACTTTTGACCTGGCCAATAGGGAATAGGGTGCCCATTAAATAACGCCATAGTGAATTCGAGGGGTAGTTCTGACTAGGACTCAAACGCGTGTCCAGCGACTTCCCAACACCTTAGCAGTTACACCGAGAGAATTCGAACTCACGATGAGGTTGTTAGGTGTTGGGTTAAGGTCACTCCCTCCTTCCTTCTGAAGAGCACTACCTCCTTCCTTAAGTGTACACGCCTCTCCGATGGCCTTATGGGCGCCCTCCCACCACTGACACAAATAGCGAATTCGGGGGGGGTATTCTTAGCCGTTACGTCAAGAGATCTACACTTGACGAGGTGTTGGGTAAGTAGTGCTCATATTGTTATACATTGTTATATTTGTTAATCACTGTTTACACTCTATTTCATAAATTGCAGTAAATCAATGGTCAATCAAGAGATTTGTTATGTGGATCACTTATTTTTGTGTTGGGTTAGTTTTATTATCACCATTTGTAAACAAATGAAATATGTTGTGGGTACATTTGTGTTTATGGCGGTCCAATAAAAGTTACTGCGTTAGATTTGTTTTGTCTCCCCCACAGGAGAAGCACCTTCCACCCGTAGCTGCGGGGAGTAGGGATGTTGTGGGTGCTGCAGCACCCCCTGAAAAAAATGTATGAAAAAAATAGGAATTTATTACTCCTGTATTAGCAGATAAAAATACTCCCCAACACCCCCAACCCAAAACATCTTCCCGCTGCCGTGCTTCCACCATATAGTGCTTTCAAACCCAAGGAGGAGCTGAGTGAAGGCATGAGGAAGTCCAGAAAGCACAGGAGAATGCAAACTACTGCAGTGAAGGTTAAAATGTCCCATCCACAAACTGCACCTCAGCTTCCCTTGTGGTCCAGCCTTCTGTTTCGGATGCAGTCTCACCTTACGGAGCAAAGGACCAGATTGATGTTCACCTAAGAGACCGTTTCTGATGTAATAAATTGGTCTCATTACTTGCCTATTTATTTTGTAGCTTATTTATTTTCCACCGATGAATGACTCAAAAACTGTGTGTAACAAAATACAGAAATCTGGCCAGTATGATGCATTTTGTATCATATTATGTAATTTTGCATCAGATAAGCCACATTTTGGTATTCTGAAAGTTACATATCTTGAAAACGTGATTGCTGACAGGCAAAATATTTTGGGACTATATCAACAATGGACTAATGAAACAAATACTGTGCCAAAAAATTGTTTTCGGTGGAGTTTTCCATTAAGTTTAGTTTTTGGTTTCGTACACCAGCTTCAAAAGGCTGAAAATACAATATTTTTGCTTCGAAAAAATATATTTCACTTTGGTTTAGGTGGTAAAATGATTCTCTACACTATACTTCTTTTGTCACATACTCTGAAAATAGGCGAACTGTTAGAATTCTAGCAACTTGGAAATGGTGGTTTAAAACTTTCTTTAAAACTTTCTCGAT
Organism: Oncorhynchus masou masou; assembly: GCF_036934945.1. Taxonomy (NCBI): domain Eukaryota; kingdom Metazoa; phylum Chordata; class Actinopteri; order Salmoniformes; family Salmonidae; genus Oncorhynchus; species Oncorhynchus masou. Next base: position 58,041,847 of record NC_088235.1, read on the forward strand.
ACCTGTAGAATAGTTGTACCAGAGTAGATAGCTGTAAACTTTCCTTTGGTTATATCTATATTGTTTATTACATGTTTATTATAATATTAGGCATATATGTTGTTATTAATAATAATATATTGAACTTTCATACAGAATCTCAAAGTCGCTTTTCAAAAAGCTGGCAGTTCAAGGGAGACTGTCTTCCACAGCTAGATTATACAAAGAAACAAATGTTAGAGAGAATAGAAAACCTTATGATAACCCTATAACCTTATATAACTTCCCTGGCCGGCCCTGTCCACCACACGTTTTCATTGGTTGAGGCGCATTTGCATACTCGAGTTGGTATTCATGTCATAAGAAGGAATTCCCCCCCGACCATGCCCATAAATTGGGGAAAACAAACATCATTTTCCATTGACCCCCATCGTAAAATAACAAACTTCGTTGTCTATTTTTTCTCATACAATTTTTGTTTTAAATGCTGAAAAGCTGCTCTGTTGTTCAATGCACATGTAACCAGGTCAACATGATCCCACGTAGGGAAATGGAGCCTTCAAGAAGAGCTCTGTGGCTTCAAGCTATTCGGTGTGGGAGAGTGGGAAATGTGGGGAACCAGTGTCCAAGTAGGCTCCATGTAGCTGTGTGTGGAAAACATTTTATGAATGGAGTTTAGGGTTCATTTCTGGATGACTTGATTGAGATTGATTCCATATCTCATTATCCTGGAATCTATAGGAAGTGTATACTGGATGATGATCAATGGCTGGAGAAGAAAAATGGCATAGTGCACTTCTAGGAACATGATAAAGGCAATACATTAATGTGATATTGTACAAAAAAAACAAGAAAGCCCTACATGCTTGTTATAGAAATGAGATGTGAATCGCTTCTTCTCTTTTCCTCTGCCCCCCCTCTCTTTTTGTTCCCCTCTCTCTTTCCCACCCTCACTCATTTTCTTTCTCCCGCCCTAGTTCCCTCTCTTTCTCCCTTTCTTTCTCTCTCTCTACCTCCATCCATCTTCCCTTCCTCTCCCTCTCCCTCTCCTTCGCTCTATCCCTCTCTCTGCGCTTGGTGGTTTCCTTTCCTCAGGGGAAGCCCTTTGAACCTTTCAGCCCAGTTAAAGGGAACAAAAGCAAACAAATCACATTGTTCTTTCAGGAATTTTTCTTGTTCACTGCCTTTCATTGCCTCTTTTTTTAGGCACTTCTCTCATTCATATCCCAGAAGTCAATGGTTCCTTACATCCCAGCTTGACAAGTCAGGAGGATACAAGCTAATCCCCTTAATCTGGTTTTTCTCCCGCGCGCAGCCACAGGGAGAGAGGGACCACAGAGAGTAATCCTATAGAGGACACAATAGGATTAGGCTGTGACTCTCAGAGTGACAATCAGGTATCTACTGACTGATCTGCAAAGTAGGGCCGACTTTCTTAAATTTTACTTATTTTGGCGGGGGGGGGGGGTTCTTTCTTTGAGGGCTGCTGGAGGTCCCTCTGACTAGCCTGTGTTCCTCAGCCCAGGGACCCGTGGATGACTGACAGGTGATGAGGGTGGAGTTAGAGTTGGGGGTGTGTGGGGTGGATGGAGGGGTTGTATGTATGTGAGTGGGGTGGGGGGGTAATGGTTGCCTTCATTCACATTCTGGTACAAACAGCGATAAACACACATGCATACATTCACAATTAACACAATTAGCTCAATCTTGCTGTGTTGCAGCTGAGACAATTCCACAATCACATAGTTAGACAAATAATACCGAAATGTTCTAAATAAAAATAAAAATAAATATACAATCCCAATAAGCTAAATTACACTAAAAAGATGTCTATTAGACGTCTTTTCCAGACGTTGACATCAAGTGGATTTCAGGTGCTGAATGAAAGGTTATAAGACATCTTTTTCCGACGTCGAAAATATGTGCAGTATATTACAAAAGTGAGTACACCCCTCACATTTTTGTAAATGTTTGAGTATATATTTTCATGTGACAACACTGAAGATATGACACTTTTCTACAATGTAAAGTAGTGAGTGTACAGCTTGTATAACAGTGTAAATTTGCTGTCCCCTCAGTATGAGGGAGTGTGAGAGCGATGACACCAAATTTAACACACCTGCTACCCATTCACACCTGAGACCTTTTAACACTAACAAGTCACATGACACCTGGTAGGGAAAATGGCTAATTGGGCCCAATTTGGACATTTTCACTTAGTGGTCTACTCACTTTTGTTGCCAGCGGTTTAGACATTAATGGCTGTGTGTTGAGTTATTTTGAGGGGACAGCAAATTTACACTGTTATACAAGCTGTACACTCACTACTTTACATTGTAGCAAAGTGTCATTTCTTCAGTGTTGTCACATGGAAAGATATACTCAAATATTTCCAAAAATGTGAGGGGTGTACTCACTTTTGGGCCATACTGTATATTCAGAACATTGTAAATACGTATTTTCTGGAAGCAATGTCTTATGCGGACGTTGAAAATATCTATTTTTTGGGTCATCGACTCTATGGAGAAATTTCAACTGCACATACAGTACATTCTCAATGAAGTTAGCATTATATCACAATAATATAGGAAAGAGGAGACAACTGAAGATTGCAACAGATTATGTATTATTGCTCCTATCTGTCACATTCAAAAGCTTTAGAACTGGCAATGAGGACGTTTAAAGTCGTCCAACCTAAAGAATAAGCCAACAGACCACTTTGAACAACAATACCATTTGCAGTAAAGGACGGTTACAGATTTGTTTATTATCTTGCTACGATTGTGATATGTTGTTGTTAACCGACCTTAGTTGAATGCACTGAATGTCAGTCGCTCTGGATAAGAGTGTCTACTGAATGACCTAAATGTAAAAACAAACACTCGCAAAGCATGCTGTGTATTATTCTAATGAGCTCTGCCCCCAAAGAAGTACATATTTGGCCAGTGTGGACCAGGTCCTAATCTGAATGAATCATAGGCTATGTTTCACAAGTTTGAACATCACAAACAATTATCACAGTAGAGTACTGTACAGTACGGTACAGGACAGTAGAGTTTAATTCAGTATAGTACAGTACATTACACTGTACTCTAAACTTGTGAAACATAGACGTCTATGATTAGTTCAGATTTGGTCTGATCCGGACCAAAATTAAACTTCTGTAGACATTGAAATGAAGGCTGGTTTGGGCTCCACCCCCCAAAAACAGAAAAAAAGACAGCTAGTCTGGGGGATATCTTTTGATCCAGTTTTCCTCCATTACTTCAGTGTTTTGGGAAAACATGCATGTCCTTTTTATCTTTTAAAAGGTGGACGTTTGTGTGAAAATAAAATAAATGGAGATATTTTCATCGTGCCAATATACAGGGAACTGCCCACCCCAAAAAAACACTAGAGTAAATGAGCGATAAAAAGTATATTGAAAGCAGGTGTCCATAGGTGTGGTTCTTGAGATAATTAAACAATTAACATCCCATAATGCTTAGGGTCATACATAAAAATGCCCAGTTGCACATTATTTTGGCTACCATGGCTAGAAGAAAATATTTCAGTGACTTTGAAAGAGGGGTCCCAAATGATCATACGGTTTAAAGTGTGTGTGTGTGTGTGTGTGTGTGTCTCAGTCACCAGATCTCAATTGATTCTGGAGCGGAAGCTGAGACAGAGTTTTTCACCACAATTAACAAAACACAAAATGATGGAATTTTTCAAAATGATGGAGTCCGAGACACATATCCTATTAAGACACTTTATGTTGGTGTTTCCTTTATTTTTGTCACTTACCTGTATTTTGTCTGCAACAAATGGTGGCAGATGTGAGTGGTCGTGGCAGTCTGGTAGTGGTGTCTTGCATGCATTTACTCTCATCGTCTGTAGATGGCAGCATTGGTACAAGAATTCAAAGCTCCAGCACCTTTCGGCACATAACTGCACACTGGTAAATCAGTGTAAAAACCTGCCAGCTCATTTATAACACAGTTCAACCACCTCCATAAAACCAAACTCAACCCTGGTATGATGCTCTGATGCTCAGCCCAGCATTGCTCTGATATCTGATCCTCTCCATAGTTGTACCACAGCCCACTGAGCCCACGGAAACAGGGCTCACCTCCACTGAAAGGGAAGCCCTTCCTTCCATTCAAGTCCAATGAACTTGGCCAAAGAAAACACTGTGTGATTCTTCACATGTTCTCATGTTACTCTGCTAGTCTTGCTAAGTGCTAAGGGTAAATTACAGGTTATCCATTGTGAGAGAAAACTAAGTCCAGGGATGGTGAATTGCTCTGAGACAGGTGCCAGTGGGTTACTCTGTTGATCTCGTGTGAACAGTAACAGTAGTGGTACGGAAATGACAATTCTAATTGGCCAAATCATATTGTGTTGAAAACAGTTAACCACTATTCCTTCACACACACAGCCTGGTTTGTTCCATCAGCTGTCATCTGCTAACACGTTTTGGCATAAAGCTAATGCATTTTGGTGCGAGTCCTGCTCCACTGCAAGGTCGCGGCAGTACCAGACACCTTTTTTTCCTCATCCATCATCTGCATGATCCAAGTGTGTGTGATTTACGTCTTAAACCAGGTCGCCACTAACCCAGACGCACCCCGATGCTCTTCACATGGTTCCCTCAGCTAAATATACCCTGCGTGTCTCAGCTGGCTGTGTTTCAGTTGAGGTCACGATGGTTTGCCCACTCCACACTTGCTACATGCCACATTTAGCCGCTGACTCTTCATTTAGAGATCCGGATAAACAAAGAAAAAGCCTCCAATGCCAGAACATTTAGCTGAATCTAATAAACCTGGCAAGACAAGAACAAACCATTGATTTCATTATTTACGTCTGCATGTCTGACACGGGATTCATATTAATGATGTAACCGAGTTAATGTCACAAGAATGAAGGTATTGTGGCAGAGGGTGAGGTGAAATCCTTTGTCCCCCTGCTAAGCTCACCGTCACCTGTGTGACAGAGAGGTTTGTACAGGTGCCCTCTGCGCCCCCCTCCTTCTTCCTCATCCGTTCCCTCCAAACTGACACTACTGAGGGAGAAGGGCAGGTACAGGCAAGGCCCACATCACTCACTCCTTAGTCTGTGAGACGATGGTGTGTGCAAGTGTTACTAGGTGAGTGTGGTGTGTGAGTGGGCTCTTTAGGTGTGACGAGAGGCACCACAAATACCCTTCTTGCAACCCTCAACCCAGCCCCCCCTCCACCACTTCTGTCCCAAATGGAAGTCTTAATTTCAGCCTTTTCCTGAGAGGGAGTTGGTTGGTTGGTGGGGTTGTGTGAGTCATTGTGTTGACCTTGTGACAGAACCTCAGACAACAGCACTGCATCGTTGGTGTGGCCTGATGACACTTCAGTCTGTGGCATCCTCAGTGTGTGCGTGTGTGATTCCTTACACCTGCAAGGTCAGGCATTTCATACCAAGCCACACAGCAGGTGAAGAACAACGTTCTACACAATCAAATCATCATCCGTGCACCACCCGTATTTCAGTCTACTGCGTTACAGATAACAAAATACTGGCCACACGACTGAACAGCTTCTGTGGGGCCCCTCCCTTGGTCCATATGATTAATTCAACTCTGCACAGTCCCTGGGGGCCACATCTCCTGCATGGTTGTGCAATGTCTTTACGCAGCGTGGCCATTCCTCTTATCTGCTACCGTAATATTAGCTAATGGGAATATGATCTAATATATGCCATTAATGGCAAGCAGGGAGGGTCTCCGGGAATTCACAATGGAACCAAATGCACACACACCACAACCCCCAAATCACCCTCCCTCACAACCCCAAGCACAACACAGAATAAACCCCCAACTATCTCTCCCCACTGACTAAATGAATCCAAGGAAAACGTCAAAATGAGACCCGTTGATATCTACAGTGTATGACGCACCACCAGGTGTAAGTGGGGTTTAGATATGCGTCCAGAACTTTGATACGCCAGATGTGAGTATATTTTATCTTTGTCTGTCAAATGATCCTCACATTATAACGTGGATTTTCAAAGGTACTTCAATCCTGACTGACTGCAGGTGTTGAGGTCAAATGAATGGAAACCCCAAACACTGTTTTCCTATGTTACTGTCAGTGGCTAATATGGTTTTAGCCCCTCAAAGCATCCGACAGAGCCCGTAGCCACTCAAAGTGTGAGGTGGAAACACCTCCCTGTGTGTTCTTCAATGGAAGCGTTATCTAGGCTTTATCGTGTGTGTGTGTGTGTGTGTGTGTGTGTGTGTGTGTGTGTGTGAGAGAGAGAGAGCCTCCAGGCCACTGGATTAGTCCTGTAACAACATGTTCTTGCATGCCCTCTAGTCCAGGATCTGTGTTGCCCTGGCAGAGGTTTCCATGTTGGTTTCAGGGCGTAGTATCCGCATATACAGTACCAGTCAAAAGTTTGGACACACCTACTCATTCCAGGGTTTTTTCCTTATTTTTACATTGTTTAATAATAGTGAAGACATCAAAACTATGAAACAACACATTTGGAATTATGTGGGTAACCAAAAAAGTGTTAAACAAATCAAAATATACAGTGCCTTGCGAAAGTATTCGGCCCCCTTGAACTTTGCAACCTTTTGCCACATTTCATAATAATAAGTATTCGGCCCCCTTGAACTTTGCGCGCCCAATTTTTCAGTTTTTGATTTGTTAAAAAAGTTTGAAATATCGAATAAATGTCGTTCCACTTCATGATTGTGTCCCACTTGTTGTTGATTCTTCACAAAAAAATTCAGTTTTATATCTTTATGTTTGAATCCTGAAATGTGGCAAAAGGTCGCAAAGTCCAAGGGGGCCGAATACTTTCGCAAGGCACTGTATTTCATATTTGAGATTCTTCAAAGTAGCCACCCCTAGCCTTGATGACAGCTTTGCACACTCTTGGCATTCTCTCAAACAGCTTCATGAGGTAGTCACCTGGAACGCATTTCAATTAACAGGTGTGCCTTGATAAAAGTTCATTCCTTCTTAATGTGTTTGACCCAATCAGTTGTGCTGTGACAAGATATGACTATCTTCTGTATACCACCTCTATCTGGAAAGAGACCAAGTCCATATTATGGCAAGAACAGCTCAAATAGGAGGTGTGCTGGGCTCTCATGAAGACCTAGAGTTAGCTCTGCTGCAGAGGATAAGTTCATTAGAGTTACCAGCCTCAGAAATTGCAGCCCAAATAAATGCTTCACAGAGTTCAAATAACAGACACATCTCAACATCAACTGTTCAGAGGAGACTGCGTGAATCAGGTCTTCATGGTCGAATCGCTGCAAAGAAATCACTACTAAAGGACACCAATAAGAAGAAGAGACTTGCTTGGGCCAAGAAACACGAGCAATGTACATTAGACCGGTGGAAATCTGTCCTTTGTTCTGATCAGTCCAAATTTGAGATTTTTGGTTCCAACCGCAGTATCTTTGTGAGACGCAGAGTAGGTGAACAGATGATCTCCGCATGTGTGCTTCCCACCAAGAAGCATAGAGGAGGAGGTGTGATGGTGTGAGGGTGCTTTGCTGGTGACACTGTCTGTGATTTCTTTTGGGGATTCAAGACACACTTAACCAGCATTGCTACCACAGAATTCGCAAGCGATACGCCATCCCATCTGGTTAGTGGGACTATCATTTGTTTTCAACAGGACAATGACCCAGCACACCTCCAGGCTGTGTAAGGACTATTTGACCAAGAAGAAGAGTGATGGAGTGCTGCATCAGGTGACCACACTGGGCTGTTCACAGCGGAGGATAACTGCAACATCTGTGGCAAGGAAAACAACAGTCATAAATGGCCGTCACCCACACACAAATTGATTTTACACACACATACCTCTACGCAGCGGGTCTGCCACTTATCCCGCATCCGTATGACGCCGTCGTATGAGGAGCCACTGGCAATCATGTGATTCCCGTCCGTCTGGATGCAGTTAGAGGGCACTGTCGTGAGGCTCCTCCCACTCCATGACACACTTCCTGTTGGACAGGAGGATGTTTGTGAAAAAGTAGACATCTGTTTAATTTGAAATACTATGAATTGCAGGAGGTGAAATAGTCCAAAACGACAGCGTCACAGCATTCATTAGGTTCAACTTACTTTGATGACCTAGGCGAGGACCACTACTTCACAGTGCAGAATGTGACTGGATTTTGGAGAGTGTACTTTCGAAGAATTTTAAAGAAGGCAAATGTGTGTGTGCATGTTTTGAGTAAGTTAGATTGTGTATGTTGGTGTGTGTTTTGAGTAGGGTGTATGTTGTGAGGTTTGTGTGCGAGTTTTCTGAGGATGCCGAAACTTCATCTGTTGTTTACGGAAAGGCGCTGGGGTGTTGGGAGTGCTGGCTGGGCTTGCGGTGGGGAAGGAGGTGGTGGTAGGGGAAATATTTTAGGAGTTCTGCCAATGGAGATCGATCATCCATTAGAGCCTCATCAATAAGTGATGCACAGGGACCGGGTGCAGACAGCAGGGCAACAGAGGCGTCTGGAGTCAGTCTCACACACACACACACACAGGCGTGCACACACACACACAGGCGTGCACACACACACAGGCGTGCACACACACAGGCACACACCGTTTCTTCGTCCTAATTTTAGCAATCCAATGAGCACGAGGTCAATTCACTGTCATTGGGTCCTAAAGTGTTGAGAGACACCAGATATATCCACATATAGCCCTGACTCGACCAGACTCAAAGGAGTGTCCCTGTCACCAGACTACTTTACCTGTCTTGGCAACTGAGGTTAAAGTCAAGCAGTAACTTACTATTGTGTGTCTCTGAGAGAGTTTGGGTTGTGTCGGTTTCTTGGAGTGTGTTTTTCTGGGACAATGTGAGTCAAGAGTGCATGAGGTAGACAAGACCCATTGGGCTGACTTCTCTTTCTCTCTCGTTTCCCCCCTCTCTGCCAAACCTATAGCCGACATGGTGAGAATGCAGCATAGTTTGTAGAGAGAATGCATACACACTCTGACCATCTCACCCAGAGAATGTCACAGCCACGACACAAGAAACAGACATCTCTACATAAAACTAAATAAAACAATTCCACATCACATGAGAAAACTATTTGCCATTACTCAATTCCAAAAAAAACATATTATAAATATAAAGAAATAACACCCCAAAAATATGATGAAACAACGTGATACACAAAACGTACATATTCAACAAGACCATGAGCTGATAGATCAATCTAATAAAATACACAACAACACGACACAACATTAACCCATAACAAGAGACAGGTGCTTCACAACACCAAGACAACAGTGTATATCAGACAGAGAATGAATTGTGTGTGTGTTGCTGTCCGCTGGTCGGATACCCTCCAGGCATCTGCAAAACTCAAAGTCCTGCTTTCAGCGGGAACCCAACGTCCAGACACCCCGCGCCTCCTCACTGTCCCAGGGAGCCTCCTGGGGGTGCTGTGTGTGGTGTGAATTATTGATGTCTAAAGAGGGACCCCCCATCCCAGCACAACCCTCCACTCAACTCCCCAGAGCAAGCTGACAATCAGCTTTTATTTGTGTTACTTGACTGGACCCCTCCCCACAAAAACACCTCACACACATACACACACACCACCCAAATCAAATGACCCCGTCTCCTTTGATAGCAGGACCAGGTTTGTTGCGGAAACGCTCCGCATCAATACGGGCACCGCCCAGTGCGGACTGGATAGTAACATACTGCGCTCTTTCTCTTTGGATGATGGAGGGGAGGCAGAATGATTAGACTGTGTTGCTAGTGCTCTTCTGTGTGCTGTGCTGACTCATAGCACGTGTATTGAAGTGTATGATGTAGCCGTGACGTTAATTCTCATTTTGGCACGGCACAGAATACTTCTTTGCAAATCATAATGCTTGAACAGTTTTATAATGTATATTGATGCATGTGCTATATTGGTGGAGGTACATTTTGCCATACAATATGAGCCACAGTACATTGACAATTTATACATACGTGAATACGAAAAAAAAAGGTATTGATTGACAGCTTGCTTGATGGACGGACGGCGTACCTGGGGCTGAGGCGGAGGTCCCAAGAGAGGACATAGGCGTCGTAGCCACAGGTGAGCTTCTGGAAGGGCGACTCATATACCTTATCCACCACACCTGCTTCCCTCTGGGACTCTGAACCTAGACAACACAGCAACTCACACCTGAGAGACAGTGAGAGGGAGGAGGGAGAAATAGAGAGAAAGTAGGAAAAAGAAGAAAGATGAAGAGAGAGACAGTTCAGTTCCTGCACCTAAGATCACAGACATGTTACATGTACACTCTTCCCTCTGTATCAATAAATGCCCGCTGGCTACTGGCTACTTTACGTCGAATACAGGAGGTCCATAGTGCTTCAAATGAGGATGTACAGTGTTCACTTACACCCATAAGCAACCACGAATAATCAATGGAGTCCCTACTAGGTATAACTCATCTTATCTCAAAGTGAGAGGAAGACAACACACTTTTGTCACCGGTCTAAGTCTTTCTTGGAGTTGATCCTTGATTCACCCCTAAGCTCTCTGTGTATATCTTCATATTCCCACAGACAGCCCTCTCTCTCCATCTCTATATTCCCAATCCCACCGGCTCCAGACCACCCAGAGGAGATCAAAGTCAACACCTCTCTATCTGGGAGAGGGCTCTGAGGCCGATTACAGGGATCCTCCCACGCTACGACACTGTGCGGGATGGAGGTGTGTGTGTGAGAGAGAGAGAGAGAGAGAGAGAGAGAGAGAGAGAGAGAGAGAGAGAGAGAGAGAGAGAGAGAGAAAATGGCGTGGTGTGTAAAAAATATATGTTTGTGTGTATGGGTACACAAAGGACGTGTATGGGGGGGGGTGTGTATGAGCAGTACCATGCTCTTGTGATCACAGTCCTCTGTTGGCTGCCCCCTCAGCGGCTCTGATTATTGGAGAATAACTTGCCCTCCACAGTGCGGATTATTGCAGAATAACTGTCTCTTTGTTGCTGTTTAATTCCTCCATGACCGTGACTGTGTGCGAATCGCAGACCTTTGATACCTGCTCCCTAGCAACCATTTAAAGGTGCCCGCTGGCCCTGGTGACCGCACTCCCTCCCCCTCCTCGCTCGTGCCCCCACTGCCCCAAACACCAGGGGCAGACTGGTAATCCGCCAGCCTCACCCCAGGGGGCCATCTTATTGGACGAGGGCTTTCCTCACGGGGCGTCTTATTGGATGAGAGCTTTCTCAGCCCTGGGGTCTAAGCCTGGCCAATGGGGAGTCTGTGATGAGGCTCTCTCTCTGGGCTATGTGTCTGTGTGGGGTACCGACCTCTCATTTTCTTTTTACTGCTAAAACCCAGGGCTTAATGCATGCCAGACAAAGAACACCTATACCACTCAAGCCACACGTGAATAATTGACTCATAACTCAAACGTGTCTTATAGAGAGCCCCCTATATCCCTCAACCCACAAGGATATAGGCCATTCAATTCATAGCCTGAACACGTCTCACAGACACAATTGAGCTGATTGCACTGAAGGTCTTCGTGGCCCTCTGAAACGTCCAACACCAAGGTGAGATGATAAAAACCAGAGCAGCAAAACGGGATTCTCAAATTGTTAGGTCACCACTTTTATGAGCCTAGGAAAAGATTACAGGATGGAGCATAACCATATAATCTGTCAGAATGACTGTATCTGCATGTGGGGCTGCCACTTGCCTTTGAGCTGCGGCTTGATTGTGTGATCTGACCATCTCATGTCTGGGTCCACACCATCACATACCTGAGTCTGGCCCAAAGCATGCCTGAGTGGAAAGACACATGGTTGAGTCGATAAAATAATACTGACGAGTCATTACCGTCACATAACAGAGTCGGGCCTTTTGTGTCCCTTTGATATACAGTACCAGTCAAAGGTTTGGACACGCCTTCTCATTCAAGGGTTTTTCTTTATTTTTTTGTATTTTATACATTGTATAATAATAGTGAAGACGTTAAAACAATGAAAAAAAAACACATGTAAAGTAGTAACCAAAAAAGTATTTATATTTTTGATTCTTCAAAGTAGCCACCCTTTGCCTTGGGACTCCCGAGTGGCACAGTGGTGTAAGGCACTGCATCTCAGTGCAAGAGGTGTCACTACAGTCCCTGGTTTGAATCCAGGCTGTATCACATCTGGCCGTGATTGGAAGTCCCATAGAGCGGCGCATAATCGGCGCAGCGTCGGCAGGGTTTGGCCGGGGTAACCCGTCATTGTAAATAAGATTTTTTTTCTTAACTGACTTGCCTAGTTAAATAAAGGTATAAAAAAATGTAATGACAGCATTGCACACTCTTAGCATTCTCTCAACCAGCTTGAAGGAGTTCCCACATATGCTGAGCATTTGTTGGCTGCTTTTCCTTCACTCTGCGAGTCCAACTCATCTCAAACCATCTCAATTGGGTTGAGGTCGGATGATTATGGATGCCAGGTCATCTGATGCAGCACTCCATCACTCTCCTTGGTTAAATATCACTTACACAGCCTAGAGGTGTGTTTTGGGTCATTGTCCTGAAGAAAAACAAATGATAGTCCCACTAAGAGCAAAACAGATGGGATAGCATATTGCTGCAGAATGCTGTGGTAGCCATGCTGGTTAAGTGTGCCTTGAATTCTAAATAAATCACCAACAGCATCAACAGCAAAGCACCTCCACAGCATCACACCTACTCCGTGCTTCATGGTGGAAACCACACATGCGGACATCATCCGTTCACCTACTCTGCCCCTCACAAAAACACGGCGGTTGGAACTAAAAATCTCAAATTTGGACTCATCAAACGAAAAGACAGATTTCCACCAGTCTAATGTCCATTGCTCATGTTTATTGACCCAGGCAAGTCTCTTCTTCATATTGGTGTCCTTTAGTAGTGGTTTCTTTGCAGCAATTCGACCATGAAGGCCTGATTCACGCAGTCTCCTCTGAACAGTTGATGTTGAGATGTCTTTCTTTGCAGCAATTTGAACACAGAGGCCTTTGTAGCAGGCCACTGTGTTCTTGGGGAACTTCAATGATGCAGTAATTCTTTGGTACCCTTCCCCAGATCTGTGCCTCGACACAATTCTGTCTCGGAGCTCTACGGGCAATTTCTTTGACCTCATGGCTTGGTTGTTCCTCTGACATGCACTGTCAACTATGGGACCTTATATAGACAGGTGTGTGCCTTTCCAAATCATGTCCAATCAATTGAATTTACCACAGGTGGACTGCAATCAAGTTGTAGAAACATCTCAAGGATGATCAATGAAAACAGGATGCACCTGAGCTAAATTTCAAGTCTAATAGCAAAGGGTCTGAATACTTATGTAAATAAGTTATTTCTGTTTTTTATTTTGAATAAATTTGCACCCCAAAAAATGTTGATGAAGGACACTTTTTTTGAATCAATTTTATAATAAGGCTGTAACGCAACAAAATGTAGAAAAGGGGAAGGGGTCTGATTATTTGTAATTACACTCCGGCCCCCCAACCATCCGCTCATCTAGTTGATGATCCCTGCCCTAGACCCACTACAATTTGCATACCGCGCCCAATAGATCCACGGACGATGCAATAGTCATTGCACTGCACGCTGCTCTATCACACCTGGACAAGACTAACACCAATGTGAGAATGCTGTTCATCGACTACACTCAGCCTTCAACCCCATAGTTCCCTCCAGGCTCATCACTAAGCTCAGGGCCCTTGGTCTGAACCCCTCCATGCTTAACTGGGTCATAGACTTCCTGACGGGCTGACCCCAGGTGTTGAAGGTAGGCACAGGAATCCTCAACAGGGGGGACCCACAGGCGTGCATGCTCAGCTCAGCCCCTCATGTACTCCCCTTTCACCCATATGACTGTGTGGCTCCGTAAGTCTCCAACTCAATCATCAAGTTTGCTGACGACACAACAGTGGTAGGCCTGATTACCATCAACGACGAGACAGCCTACAGGGAGGAGGGGAGAGCCCTGGCGGAGGGGAGCAAGGAAAATAACTTCTCCCTCAACGACAACAAAACAAAGGAGCTGATCGTGGACTACAGGAGACCGTAGAGAGAGCAGGCCCCCATCCACATCAATGGGGCCTAAGTGGAGAAGGTTAAAAGCTTCAAGTTCCTCTGCGTGCACATCACTGAGGATTTGAAATGGTCCCTCCACAACGACACTGTGGTGAAGAAGGCACAACAGCATCTCTTCAACCGAGAGCATTCTGTCAGGCTGTATCACCACCTGCTACAGCAACTAGACCACTTGCAACCGCAAGGCTCTCCAGAGGGTGGTGCGGTCAGCCCAATACATCACCGGGGCACAAAGCCTGCCCTCCAAGACATCTACAGCACCCGGTGCCACAGGAAGGCCAAGATGATCATCAAGGACATCAGCCACCCGAGCTACAGCCAGTTCACCCTTCTACCATCTAGCAGGCAAAGACAATACAGGGGCATCAAAGCAGGGACAGAGAAAATTGAAGATGGCTTCTATCTCCAGGCCATCAGACTATTAACCAGTCATCACTAGCCGGCCTCCGCTCGTTACCCTTTCCTGCACCTTAGAGACTGTCACTAGCCAGCTACCACCTGGTAATCTACCCTGCACTTTAGATACTGTCACTAGCCAGCTACCACCTGGTAATCTACCCTGCACCTTAGATACTGTCACTAGCCAGCTACCACCTGGTAATCTACCCTGCACCTTAGAGACTGTCACTAGCCAGCTACCACCTGGTAATCTACCCTGCACCTTAGAGACTGTCACTAGCCAGCTACCACCTGGTAATCTACCCTGCACCTTAGAGACTGTCACTAGCCAGCTACCACCTGGTAATCTACCCTGCACCTTAGAGACTGTCACTAGCCAGCTACCACCTGGTAATCTACCCTGCACCTTAGAGACTGTCACTAGCCAGCTACCACCTGGTAATCTACCCTGCACCTTAGAGACTGTCACTAGCCAGCTACCACCTGGTAATCTACCCTGCACCTTAGATACCGTCACTAGCCAGCTACCACCTGGTAATCTACCCTGCACCTTAGATACTGTCACTAGCCAGCTACCACCTGGTAATCTACCCTGCACCGTAGAGACTGTCACTAGCCAGCTATCACCTGGTAATCTACCCTGCACCTTAGATACTGTCACTAGCCAGCTACCACCTGGTAATCTACCCTGCACCTTAGAGACTGTCACTAGCCAGCTACCACCTGGTAATCTACCCTGCACCTTAGATACTGTCACTAGCCAGCTACCACCTGGTAATCTACCCTGCACCTTAGAGACTGTCACTAGACAGCTACCACCTGGTAATCTACCCTGCACCTTAGATACTGTCACTAGCCAGCTACCACCTGGTAATCTATCCTGCACCTTAGATACTGTCACTAGCCAGCAACCACCTGGTAATCTACCCTGCACCTTAGAGACTGTCACTAGCCAGCTACCACCTGGTAATCTACCCTGCACCTTAGATACTGTCACTAGCCAGCTACCACCTGGTAATCTACCCTGCACCTTAGATACTGTCACGAGCCAGCTACCACCTGGTAATCTACCCTGCATCTTAGATACTGTCACTAGCCAGCTACCACCTGGTAATCTACCCTGCACCTTAGATACTGTCACTAGCCAGCTACCACCTGGTAATCTACCCTGCACCTTAGATACTGTCACTAGCCAGCTACCACCTGGTAATCTACCCTGCACCTTAGATACTGTCACTAGCCAGCTACCACCTGGTAATCTACCCTGCACCTTAGATACTGTCACGAGCCAGCTACCACCTGGTAATCTACCCTGCACCTTAGATACTGTCACTAGCCAGCTACCACCTGATAATCTACCCTGCAGCTTAGATACTATCACTAGCCAGCTACCACCTGGTAATCTACCCTGCACCTTAGAGACTGATGCCCTAGGTACAGTGCCTTCAGAAATTATTCACACCCCTTGACATTTGCCACATTTTGTTGTGTTGCAGCCTGAATTTAAAATGTATTAAATTGAACAGAAATTGTGACTGGACTAGACACAATATCTCATAATATCAAAGTGGAATTATGTTTTACATTTTATTTTATTTTTTACAAATTCATAAACAAATTCATAAAAAGTTCAAACCTGAAATGTCTTGAGTCAATAAGTATTGTTATGGTAAACCTAAATAAAAATTTGAGAGTAGGGAGTAAAAATTTGGTTAGCAAGTCACATAAGTTGCATGGACTCATGTTCAATAATAGTTCAATAATAGTGTTTAACATTATTTTTGAATGACTACCTCATCTCTGTACCCCACACATACAATTATCTGGAAGGTCCCTCAGCTGAAAAGTGAATTTCAAACACAGATTCAGCCACAAAGACCAGGGAGGTTTTCCAATGCCTCGAAAAGAAGGACAGCTATTGGTAGATGGTTAAAAAAAGCAGACATTGAATGTCCCTTTGAGCATGGTGATTTTTCAATAGATTTTTTTGAACCTTTATTTAACTAGGTAAGTCAATTAAGAACACATTCTTATTTACAATTATGGCCCACCAAGAGGCAAAAGGCCTCCTGGTGGGGATGGGGGCTGGCATTAGAAATACAAATGTAGGACAAAACACATCATGACAAGAGAGACACCACAACACTACATAAAGAGAGACCTAAGACAACAACACAGCATGGTAGTAACACGACATGACAACAACACAGTAGCAACACATGGCAGAAGCATAACATGGTAGCAGCACAAACATGGTACAGACAGCAGCACAAAGGGAAAAAAGGTAGAGACAACAATACATCACGCGAAGCAGCCACAAGTGTCAGTAAGTGTCCATGATTTAGTCTTTGAATGTAAAGACGAAGATAAAACTGTCCAGTGTGAGCGTTTTTACAACTTGTTCCAGTCGTTGGCTGCAGCGAACAGAAAAGAGGAGTGACCCAGAGATGTGTGTGCTTTGGGGACCTTTAACAGAATGTGACTGGCAGAATGGGTGTTGTATGTGGAGGATGAGGGTTGCAGTAGGCATCTCAGATAGGTCTTGCGCTGGGTATACAGAGATGGCCAGTTTACAGAGAATATTAGAGTGCAGTGATGTGTCCTATAAGGCGCATTGGTGGCAAATCTGATGGCCGAATCGTAAAGTACATCTAGCAACTCAAGAGCACCCTTACCTGCCGATCTATAAATTAAGTCTCCGTAATCGAGCAGTAATCGAGTGTAGGATGGTCATCTGAATCAGGGTTAGTTTGGCAGTTGGGGTGATAGAGGACCGATTACGATAGAGGAAACCAAGTATTTTTTTAACCTTAGCCTGCAGCTTGGATATGTGCTGAGAGAAGGACAGTGTACCATCTAGCCATACTCCCAAGTACTTGTATGAGGTGACTACCTCAAGCTCTAAACCCTCCAAGGTAATCACACCAGTGGGGTGAGGGGGGAACCACATGACCTTTGTTTTGGAGATGTTCAGAGCAAGATTAGAGAAAGCTTGTTGGGCACTAAGAAAACTTTGTTGTAAAGTGTTTAACACGACATCTGTTGAGGGGCAAAAGACTGTATCATCTGCATATAAATGGATGAGAGAGCCTCCTACTGCCTGAGCTATGTTGTTGATGTAAATTGAGAAGAGCATGGGGCCTAGGATCGAGCCTTGGGGTACTCCCTTGGTGACAGGCAGTGACTGAGACAGTACATTTGCTGACGATACACAGTTGCCAGAGAGGTAGGAAACCACTCAGGGATTTCACCATGAGGCCAATGGTGACTTTCAATCAGTTACAGAGTTTAATGGTTGTGATAGGAGAAAACTGAGGATGGATCAACAATATTGTAGTTTGGGGCAAATCTAATACAACACAGTTACTGAGTACCACTCTACACATTTTCAAGCATAGTGGTGGCTACATCATATTATGGTTTGGCTTGTAAATATTAATGATTGGGGAGTTTTTTAGGATTAAAAATCAAATGTAATGGAGCTAAGCACAGGCAAAATCCTAGAGGAAAACCTGGTTCAGTCTGCTTTCCACCAGACACTGGATGATGAATTCACCTTCATGCATTGCACCGACAGAAACAAACATCTCTCTGGTAAGACCAAGGGCGGAGGGGGGGTATGCCTTATGATTAACAAGTCGTGGTGTGGTCATAACAACATACACAAACTCAAGTCCTTTCGTTCACCTCACCTAGAATTCCTTACAATAAAATGCCGACCGCATTATCTACCAAGAGAATTCTCTTCGATTATAATCACAGCCATGTATACCCCCCCCAACCAGACAACTCGACGGCCCTGAAAGAACTCTATGTAAACTGGAAACCACATATCTTGAGGCTGCATTTATTGTAGCTGGGGATTTTAACAAGGCTCATCTGAAAACAAGACTCCCTAAATTTTATCAGCTCATCGACTGCGCGACCTGGGCTGGCAAAATTCTCGATCATTGCTACTCTAACTTCCACGACGTATACAAAGCCCTCCCTCGCCCTCCTTTCGGCAAATATGACCACATCCCCATTTTGTTGCTCCCAGCCTATAGATAGAAACTAAAACAGGAAACACCTGTGCTCAGGTCTGTTCAACGCTGGTCCGACCAATCTGATTCCACGCTTAAAGATTGCTTCGATCACGAGGACTGGGATATGTTTCGAATAGCATCGGACAACAACATTGATGTACACGCTGATTCGATGAGTGAGTTTTTAGCAAGTGCATCGGTGATGTTGTACCCACGGTGACAATAAAAACCTTCCCCAACCAGAAATCGTGGATTGATGGCAGCATTTAAGCAAAACTGAAAGCGCGAACCACTGCTTTTAATCATGGCAAGGAGACCGGAAACATTACATTTACATTTAAGTCATTTAGCAGACGCTCTTATCCAGAGCGACTTACAACATGACAGAATACAAACAGTGTAGCTATTCCCTCTGCCTTGGCAATCAAACAAGCTAAACGTCAGTATAGAGACAAAGTAGAGTCACAATTCAAGGCTCAGACATGAGACATATGTGCCAGGGTCTACAGGCAATCACGGATTTAAAAAAAAAACAGCCCCGTCGTGGACACCGATGTCTTGCTCCCAGACAAACCAAACAACTTTTTTGCTCGCTTTGAGGACAATACAGTGCCACTGACACAGCCCGCTACCAAAACCTGTAGGCTCTAATTCACCACAGTCAACGTGAGTAATACATTTAAAAGTGTTAACCCTCGCAAGGCTGCCGGCCCAGACGGCATCCCTAGCCGCGTCCTCAGAGCATGTGTCGACCAGCTGGCTGCTGTGTTTATGGACATATTCAATCAAGCCCTATCCCGATCTGCTGTTCCCACATGCTTCAAGAGGGCCACCATTTTTCCTGTTCCCAAGAAAGCTATGGTAAAAGAGCTAAATTACTATCGCCCCGTAGCACTCACTTCTGTCATCATGAAGTGCTTTGAGAGACTAGTCAAGGATCATATCACCTTCAACCTACCTGACACCCTAGACCCACTCCAATTTGCTTACCGCCCCAATAGGTCCACAGACGACGCAATCGCAATCACACTGCACACTGCCCTTACCCATCTGGACAAGAGGAATACCTATGTAAGAATGCTGTTTATCGATTACAGCTAAGCATTTAACAACATAGTGCCCTCCAACCTCGTCATTAAGCTTGAGACCCTGGGTCTCGACCTCGCCCTGTGCAACTGGGTCCTGGACTTTCTGACGGGCCGCCCCCAGGTGGTGAGGGTAGGAAACAACATCTCCACCCCGCTGATCATCAACACTGGGGCCCCACAAGGGTGCGTTCTCAGACCTCTCCTGTACTCCTTGTTCACCCATGACTGCATGGCCATGCATGCCTCCAACTCAATCATCAAGTTTGCAGATGACACTACAGTGGTAGGCTTGATTACCATCAATGACGAGACGGCTTACAGGGATGAGGTGAGAACCCTCAGAGTGTGGTGTCAGGAAAACAACCTTACACTCAACAAAACAAAACAAAGGAGATGATCGTGGACTTCAGGAAACAGCAGAGGGAGCACCCCCCTATCCACATCGACGGGACAGTAGTGGAGAAGGTGGAAAGTTTTAAGTTCCTCAGCGTACACATCACGGACAAACTAAAATGTTCCACCCACACAGACAGCGTGGTGAAGAAGGCGCAACAGAGCCTCTTCAACCTCAGGAGGCTGAAGAAATTTGGCTTGTCACCAAAAGCACTCACAACTTTTACAGATGCACAATCGAGAGCATCCTGTCGGGCTGTATCACCGCCTGGTACGGCAACTGCTCCACCCACAACCATAAGGCTCTCCAGAGAGTAGTGAGGTCTGCACAATGTATCACCGGGGGCAAACTACCTTCCCTCCAGGACACCTACACCACCCGATGTCACAGGAAGGCAAAAAGAGATCATCAAGGACAACAACTACCCGAGCCACTGCCTGTTCACCCCGCTATCATCCAGAAGACGAGGTCAGTACAGGTGCATCAAAGCTGGGACCGAGAGACTGAAAAACAGCTTCTATCTCAAGGTCATCAGACTGTTAAATGGCCATCACTAACATTGAGTGGCTGCTGCCAACATACCAACTCAAATCTCTAGCCACTTTAATAATTAAAAATTGGATGGAATAAATGTACCACTAGTCACTTTAAAAACAATGCAACTTTATATCATGTTTACATACCCTACATTACTCATCTCATATGTGTATACTGTACTCTATACCATCTACTGCATCTTGCCTATGCTGTTCGGCCATCACTCATCCATATATATTTATATGTACATATTCATATTCATTCCTTTACACTTGTGTGTATAAGGTAGTTGTTGTGAAGTTGCTAGATTACTTGTTAAATATTACTGCATGGTCGGAACTAGAAGCACAAGCATTTCGCTACACGCGCATTAAGATCTGCTAACCATGTGTATGTGACCAATAAAATTTGATTTGATTTGACCTATCAGCAGGACAATAACCTAAAACACAAGGTCAAATCTAAACTGGAGTTGCTTACCAAGAAGACAGTGAATGTTCCTGAGTGGCGAGTTACAGTTTTGACTTAAATCTATGGCAAGATCTGAAAATGGTTGTTTAGCAATGATCAACAACATATTTTGACAGAGCTTGAAGAATGTTGAAAATGTTGAAATGTTGCACAATCCTGGTGTGGAAAGCTCAAGGAGACTTACCCAGAAAGACTCACAGCTGCCAAAGGTGCTTCTACAAGTATTGACTCAGGGGTGTGAATACTTATGTAAATTAGACATTTCTGTATTTAAATTTCAATACATTTGCTAAAATTGTGTCATTATGGGGTATTGTATGTAGATGGGTGACATTTGAATTTAGGCTATAACACAACTAAATTTGAAATAAGTCAAGGGGTATGAATACTTTCTGAAGGCATTGAGCACTGGTAACATTAATGTTTAAGGTTAGCATTCCTGCAACATTATTCTGCTGAAACATAGTTTGATTTAACTACACTGAACAAAAATATAAACGCAATATTCAATCATTTCTACGATATTACTGAGTTACAGTTCATATAAGGAAATCAGTCAATGGAAATAAATGTATTAGGCCCTAATCTATGGATTTCACATGACTGGGAATACAGATATGCATTTGTTTGTCACAGATACCTTAAAAAAGGAGGCGTGGCTCAGAAAAACATCTGGTGTGACCACCATTTACGCCATGCAGCGTGACGTATCTCCTTCACATAGAGTTGATCAGGCTGTTGATCAAGCTGTCTTCAATGGCTGTGCGAAGTTGCTGGATATTGGCGGTAACTGGAACACGCTGTTTGATACATCGATCCAGAACATCCCAAACATGCTCAATGGGTGAAATGTCTGGTGAGTATGTAGGCCATGGAAGAACTGGGACATTATCAGCTTCCAGGAATTGTGTACAGATTGTGTACAAATTGTGTACAAATTGTGTTCATTGCCTGTAGCTTATACCTGCCCATACCATAACCCCAACGCCACCATGGGGCACAACGCCATACACGCTGTCTGCCATCTGCCCGGTACAGTTGAAACCGGGATTCATCCGTGAAGAACACACTTCTCCAGCATGCCAGTTGCCATTGAAGGTGAGCATTTGCCCACTGAAGTCGATTATATATTCATTTAATGAGATGCGTCGTGCTGCATGACGCAAATGGTGATCACACCAGATACTGACTGGTATTCTGATCCACGCCCAACCTTTTTTTTAAGGTATCTGTGACCAACAGATGCATAGCTGTATTCCCAGTCATGTGAAATTCATAGAATAGGGCCTAATGACTTTATTTCAATTTCCTTATTTCCTTATATGAACTATAACGCAGTAAAATCTTTTAAATTGTTGCATGTTGAGTTTATATTTTTGTTCAGTGTAACTACTGCTGTACATACCTTTTTTCTACTTATATTCTGCCCATACTATCTATACACTTCACATATTTATATCCCGTACTCTGACATTGCTTGTTCTGATATTTCTTAATCTCGTGTTTTTTCTTATTTCTTTTTTTCTTTTTTTTGTTGGGATTATTTGTGTATTATTATTATACTGTTAGCCATTTACTGCACTGCTGGAGGTAGGAACAAACGCAGTTCGCTGCACCTGCTTTAAATTCTGCTAATCTGTGTGTATTGCGACAATTAAACTTTGATTTGATACCTATTAGATAGACAGGTTACAAATGTTTTAACTATTTGCATTCAATTGCTCTTCCCTGTTACACACAACAAGCTTCCATTTCCTCTGTCACAAAGAGATTTAGGGCTGATTTAAGATGAAATTGTCAACCATGTTACAGTCAACCCTGTTACTTTATTTGGCACTTAATAGGCACTTAGTAAAGTTTTACAAAATGATTGAACCTCTTGAGATGGGAGTTTGAATTTAGAATTTTTTCATGACAGAATGTTTAA
Organism: Oncorhynchus masou masou; assembly: GCF_036934945.1. Taxonomy (NCBI): domain Eukaryota; kingdom Metazoa; phylum Chordata; class Actinopteri; order Salmoniformes; family Salmonidae; genus Oncorhynchus; species Oncorhynchus masou. The sequence goes on from NC_088235.1 coordinate 58,064,744, forward strand.
ATTAGGTGAAATCCTAAAAGGCATCGAATTGTTGTAACAACCCATCTGAGTTTGTCCGAATGTAGCCTGTCACATTATTGAGTCTGTGAAATCACAAGGTGAGTCATTATAGCATGCCGCCACGGATTATGTCTAACATTTGGACTGGGTTTGGACACATGGGAGTTCAGAGATCAGTAAGGGACACTTGGGAGGCGTGTAACCTGCAAAAGAGATCGCATGGGCAGTATACCCCAGAAAGATAGAGGGACGTGCTGCTCTCACACCAATGTTCTGTGACTGTGACCCTACTCAAAAACTACAGAGCAGCTTGTGCTACTGACCTTGGTTTTTGAGTCAATACAAAAAATGAAGCCCAGCAGTGCAGTTATTTTGAGAGGTGAGTTGACTGTCCACGATAAGGGGGACTGACTGATTGTTATGAGACGGTAGTGACTGTCTGTAGTAGAGGGTCTCACACTTACTAGACTTTTCACAAAAATACCCTCGGCTACACATATTACTGCAATGTAAACTTGTGAACTTGTCACGTCTGGAGTAGCCCATAGACCGACAGTTGCCCCCCTCTAAGCAGGGCAGAGTAAACAGACTTATACAGAGTAAACACTCATACAGTTAATACCAGAGCAATGTTTTTGAAACAGCTGAAATGTACAGACATTGTTCTTTATTTTTTAGACTTATTTAATCGATTTTTTTTTTAAACCTGAAATTGTAGTAAACGCCTGTCACATTCTGAAACTGTCGCCGTAGCTTCAAATCTCCCAGGGAATTACCATGGTTTTGTAAGGGTTTTCCTCTGGTGAAAGAGAAACGGACCAAAATGTAGCGTGGTGGTTATTCATGTTCTTTAATAAAGGAACTAGACATGAAATAACTAACAAAACAATAAATGAACAAAAACCTAAACAGTCCTATCTGGTGTAGGTACAGAGACAGGAACAATCACCCACAAACACACAGTGAAACCCGGGCTACCTAAATATGGTTCCCAATCAGAGACAATGACTAAGACCTGCCTCTGATTGAGAACCATATCAGGCTAGACATAGAAATAGACAAACAAGACATCCAACATAGAATGCCCACTCAGATCACACCCTGACCAACCAAAACATAGAAACATACAAAGCAAACTATGGTCAGGGTGTGACAGGTTTACAGTCACAATTTGCTTTGACCTAATATAATGACTTCCATGATATTGATAAATTGAACCCTGGTTTGTTCTAAGGTAACTTTAATACACTAGTTTAAGCCTAAGAGCTCCTATTTAGCTAGCTATGGTTCAGCTAAACATCAGCATTCAGATAACAGTCAGCACGTTGATGTGAGGATGCAGAATTTATGTTTAGCTAGTTAGCTAGCTTGCTAGTTAACGTAACCTAGCTGTGTAGCCTATATTATAATATGAATGACACTGTATGATAACGTTTTTACTGTACATTTATATTCGTATTGGAGGGGTAAACGTTCATTATTTATACTCTAACATTACTTGATCCTGAAGCATGTTGCTAGTTAGCTAGCTAGCTAGCTAGCGGGAGTTATCTGTGTATTGTCAGCTAATTTAATGTGTATGGACAAGAAAATAAACCCTTTAATTGTCTGCACATACTTGTGAATTCTTCCATTATTAAAGAGTGTAATATGGTTTGGTTGCATTATTCAATAGTGTAATATGTTTTAGAAGAAAAGTTGGTTAGATTGTTAAATAGTTTGTGCATAATGGCTTGTGCTCACTTTGATATTTACAGACAATTTGAGCTACGGACCAAAAAAGTAGCATTGCCAGCCACAACGAAAGGTAAGGCAAAGATGTAATATGAATTGAAAAGTAGAAATCTCTTTTGCCACTCCTCAGACTCTCCTTCATTTCTCTTAGTGGGAATAGGGCCTGTATGGTCTCACTGCAGGAGTCAGGTTGGCTTTAGGGCCACACACACTCACACACATACACACACCCAGTGTGTGAAAGGAACCATTAATGAATTGACAGACTTTTAAAAGGGAGAAGCTAAGGGCATTCTCTCTTGGTGTCGGGGGACTATTGAAAAGCAGTATGGGTGGGTGGGGTGGGGGGGGGGCTCTTGTAAGGTTAAGTCTGGAGTCTAAACTGGGCCTGGGGACGTCCGCGCTGGGAAACAGCCACTCCTCTGAAAGGACGTCAGACAGGTAGAGAAAGAGTCCTGCTGGGGTTTTCAAGCCCTAAAACAAACAGAGGGGACTCAGGGAGCCACGCAACCTGCTGCACGTCCACCTAATTTAGCCCCGGAGCTGGGAGAACCGTGGGGCACAGAACTGGGCAGGAATGTACGGGTGGAACAATAGCCACCTTTAAATGTCACACGCGTTCTCTCCAAAAACAATGCCCGTGCAATTTGTATGACAGACCGACCTCCCAACGCAGACATTTAACCCCCTCTTTTCAGAGCGGAATGCCAGGAATCAGCCAGGCGATTGTGGGGCTCCTTTGACGGGAATCTCGGAGGGATGGTTGGGATCCTTTGATGCTTTTTCCCTGTTTATCCATGAGAGAAGGCACCATGAAAAGTTGGGGTGCGCTCGGAAGCGCCACTTGTGTGGGATCCATCTGTATGGCTGATCATAGGCTTTGTGCCATTGAGATGAAAAAGGCACAGAATTAATTGCAATGGGTGATAAAAGAAACGTGTTAAATTAAATTAAAATCAAAGCCACAATGGGTGACCGGTCAAGGTTCCTTTGCCCCAGGTTCCTTTGTTCCTTTGCCCCACTTCTAGTGGCAACAGTAGACGTATCAAGAAAGAGGAACTGATTCAAGAAAGAGGAACTGATTTTAATGAGACTGTTATAGAATAAAGGCATGTATCTGTCATAAAAAGGTCCTGATTTCTTACAAAACAAAGGGTACAATTCTTGATTTGTGAAACTAGAACAAATCAGACCTACCATTGTAATAGACAGAACAAATTTCTCCCTCTCTTCCTCCCCCGGTCTCACTCTCTCCTCTGTCCCCTTTCCTCTCACCTTTTTTTCTCCCTCCTATCTCTCACCCTTTCCCTGCATCTATATTTCTTCACCTCTTTCCCTCTCTTAATAATAATTAAAAAACTGTGGCAGCTATGACTTGAGCATCAGCATATTTGATCTCAGTCACATCCTGTGCCACTATTTTCCACCATCGGAAGACAAGTCATTCCTGGAATCAGCAGTATATTTTGGTTCCTTTCTTGTTCAGATCCTGATGCACCAGCTGCTTTACTGGCTATGTTTGGTGCTGCAGGTGTAACATTGTCTTAGTTATGATGTTTTCTCTCTGATGTGTCTACTGTCAAAGGGAGTGTGGTCACGCTAATGCACAGGGTTGGGGTGGGCTGATGCTGGTAGTCTTAGTTTGGGGTGGAGGAGGGGGGTGGATAGTTATGGTTGTGTGTCTGGAGAGGTTGAAGGTGTTTTGTATGTGTGGGAGGGGATTATCACGGTCTGGGGGGGGGTTGCTGTGTGTGTGTGTGTGTGTGTGTGTGTGTGTGTGTGTGTGTGTGTGTGTGTGTGTGTGTGTGTGTGTGTGTGTGTGTGTGTGTGTGTGTGTGTGTGTGTGCGTGCGTGCGTGCGTGCGTGCGTGCGTGTGTGTGTGTGTGTGTGTGTAAAAGCATCTGAGATATGGGAAATAAAGGACAGTTGCAGATACACAAAGTGCCACCATAACCCTCACCCTGCCCTCTCCCAGACTGCTTTGTGTACCTCAGCTGATTACCAGACAGGAAGTAACAATGGGGGACACAGATCAGCCAGGCCACTGGTGCCAGTCATCACACTACAGTAAAAACATCATATTTTTCAGGACTGGGATCTTTACTCCTCCGCTGAGAGAAAAACACAAACCACAAAACAAAAGACCTGAATACTATACTCCATGTATGTACTACACAAGGGCATGTTGTTCATGTTGTCTAGCAAGAACAAGCTCAGGTACACCTTGTAACCGTGTCAATATACAGTACCAATCAAGTTTGGACACACCTACTCATTCCAGAGTTTTTCTATAGTTTTACTATTTTCTACATTGTAGAATAATAGTGAATACATCAAATCCACAAAATAACACATACGGAATCATGTAGTAACCAAAAAAGTGCGAAACAAATCCAAATATATTTGATATTCTTCAAAGTAGCCACCCTTTACCGTGATGACAGCTTTGCACACTCTTGGCATTCTCTCAACCAGCTTCATGAGTTAGTCACCTGGAATGCATTTCATTTTTTACATTTTATTGAACCTTTATTTAACTTGGCAAGTCAGTTAAGAACAAATTCTTATTTACAATGGCGGCCTACAACGGCCAAAGGGACTGCAGTGATGCCTCTTGCACTGAGATGCAGTGCCTTAGACCGCTGCGCCACTCGGGAGCCCACAATTAACAGGTGTGCCTTGTAAAAAATATATTTGCAGAATTTCTTTCCTTTTTAATGCATTTGAGCCAATCATTTGTGTTGTATAAGGTATGTTTGGTATACAGAAGATAGCCCTGTTTGGTAAAAGACCAGGTCCATATTATGGCAAGACCAACTCAAATAAGCAAAAAGAAACGACAGCCCATCATTACTTTGAAAGTTTCTTCAAGTGCAGTTGCAAAAACCATCAAGCACTATGATGAAACTGGCTCTTCAGGAAGACCCAGAGTTACCTCTGCTGCAGAAGATATTGGAGTTAACTGCACCTCAGATTGCAGCCCAAATAAATGCTTCACTGAGTTCAACAGACACATCTCAACATCAATCGTTCAGAGGAGACTACGTGAATCAGGCCTTCATGGTGGAATTGCTGAAAAGAAACCACTACTAAAGGACACCAATAAGAAGAGACTTGCTTGGGCCAAGAAACACGCGCAATGGACATTAGACTGGTGGAAATCTGTCCTTTGGTCTGATGAGTCCAAATTGGAGATTTTTGGTTCTAACTGCCGTGTCTTTGTGAGACGCCGAGTAGGTGAGCGGATGATCTCCGTGTGTGTAGTTCCCACCATGAAGCATGGAGGAGGAGGTCTGATGGTTTATTGTTTCAGTGGGAACGAAAAAATAGGAAAATCTAAAATACATGTGCTCCTTTGATTGGATTGACAGGTCAGAATTAGTGGCCTAGGTATGCATGGTGATACATGGGAGGGACAGGGGTGAAAGGAGAGGAGAGGGGGTGGAGGGGTGTAGTAGGGTCTGTGTAGAGGGTGGGGTGGATCCAAGGGGAGAGGGCCAGTAGGGGGGCTTCTGTTGGGCTCTGCCCAGGTCTCAGGCTTAGGGCCTCCTGCAGATTTGACTGACAGGGGGAGGTCCAACACCCTGGGGCACAACTACCATTTGATTATCTTTTTTCTTTCTTTTGTACAACTAATGAATTTACTATTTTTCCATTTTACTTCACAGTTTCAGAATCAACTGCTTTGGCATACAATGTCAAACTAAACGCGGCAGATCTCAAATGAAAAACAATGAGACAGAATAGCCAGAGGGAAGGAGAGATGGACAGAGAAGTTGACAGATAACTGTACTGATGCAATGTTAGGTGGTTTGGTTGGCGTTTCTTCTTCTTGACGGCTAGGTGGGTTGGCAACAAGCCCCCAGTGTCCGGTCTGGGGAGTGAAGTCACTAGCTCTGCTGGTCAGCTACTACGTAGCAACCTAGCGGTGCCAAAAGCCCTTGTCTGCCCTAGAAAGCCTATGTAAATTACGATTGCCAGAACGGCCCCCCCTAAAACATGTAGATGACCGTTTTGGGCTCAAAATGTTGTTTTTTATAATCGCTAGTGTGAATTATTTTAAAGTTCACTACAAATCGTGATATTGAATTAAATAGTGATCCATTTCCGACTACTACATTTGTCGTCACACAGGACCACGTGCTGACACAGACCAATCATGGGCCGGCAGGCTACGAGGAGGTTCGCGCCCTCATGCACAGATCTTTGCACGTGCACTTAAGGGGGTGTGGTGTGCTATCCAGATGACAGCGCAGAGTCAACGAGCCTGTCAAGTGGAGATGGAGGGGCTTGACCAATGTCTACGGGGCTGACAGAGGATGACAGAACAGAGAACAGAAGATGGACATGGAGATGGAGGATTGTCCTCACACTATGTTCGAAATATCAATTTGGTATGCAATTATAATTGAATAAGTCAATTATATATCAATTCCAAAACTACATCGTATGTCCAAGGTTATTTTTTATGATGACAAAATGATGCAGTTGCACAAATGATAAAGATAGTCTATAATCATATAAAAATAGAGATGAAATAATATAGTCCACTTTTTTCTCATGGGGTAATCCAATCTAGCCTAACCGAGTTGTGATCAGTTGTTGTGTTTTCAGGTGGAACAATCATGGTCATATGATATCCAGACTAGATAAGGTACTCGCGCGCACTTCACTTTAGTTAATTTGAGTCTGATTTTACAAAGAGAGTGACCATGCCGGCATGTTCTGTATTTAACTGTACTAATCGTCACTCGAAAGAGTCTAATCTTCATTGACTCTCTCCGGCAGGATAAAAATGACTACATCGACCATGATCCTTTGCTAGTTAAGGCCACTTTCATCATGAACCTTAGCAATTTTTTGGTGCCGCTTAGCTCCATTCAGCAATATGGCGGGCTTCAAATTCAAATACTTCCGGCTTCATATGCCATCGGGAGTTTTCTTTAGGATGACGCCAGCGCTATCACTATCTGCTGGTTTTAATGTCTAATGGTTTGGCGTTGAGACAGGGGCGTGGCATGGGGGGGGGGTACTGAGGCACAGGGGCAGCTGTCAGGCCCGTTAAGTGGAGAGGTCCGTTAGCGAAGCCCATGTTATTTAGTGTTGGGTAAACTAATTTGGTCCAATCAGGGTGGCGGGCCCTCAGCGAGTATGACCTCTGACCCCTGGTGACACAGGATACAATAGGGTTAAGGTCACACTCGCTGACTGGCCCTTATTACTCTCCATTACTCAGATTACTCACCACTCACTGGGCTCTGCTCTGCTGGGGCAGGAAGGGGGGGACAAACAGCACAGACATACAATGAACCGGTTCTGTCCCTCCGAGCACTGCCCTGATGTAGGGTCAGACCACTCACTGATATTATAGCTGCTAAGGTCAAAGCCTCTCTCACCTGATGTGGGACAGGAGCCCCCTCCTTAAAACCCCTCAATCCCCAATCCCCTCCCTGAGCTGCTACTACCACTCCATCCTGAAATCATCACATAGCCCGCCCCCATCTCTGTGGCCCCCAACCCTTCTCCCTTTCCTTCTCAGTCCACTCCTCATCATTAGGACATGCTGGGTCTCTGCTGCCGTTTGGGTAGACTCATCAGCTGGCTGCATTATCTAAGGACCTGTGTGGAGGGGTCACACAAACTAACTCAGCTCCTGCTGGGAACTCAGCCAAACTAATATACACGCACACAATCACATGGTCAAGCATACACACACATAATTACAAAAAAATACACAGAGGCATGCACATATGCACAATGCCACAAGCATGCATGCACTTGCACAGGCACACGCGTGTTCTCCTGCTGGGAGACGATCCCAACAGTACCAACAATGTTAGCTCCAAATCAACAAGCTGACTGCACAGGGCGCTCCACCCCTTCCTAAGACCACCGCAAAAGCTCCACTTGTGGTAACCCATCCCCATTCTTAGCCACAACATCACTTTAATTTTCCCACACAAAAAAACTGGACAAAATCCTGGTCTAGGAATTTATTCATACAAATTAAACGTTATGAGAATTATTTCTCAGTTAATAGGGGTTTCTCCGACCCCCCCCCCCCCCGGAAATAGAAAAGTAACCTATTTGAACCCGCTTGGAGTCAAAATACAGGAAATCTAAATGAAGTCTGAAAGTCAAACACATCAAAATGTAAACTTTGTGTCAAATACCATGAAGTCAATGTATGGACTTAGGGAGCAGCATTTCATCTATTCACCCTCTGGTCTCTGGCTCAGTGACTCAGTGTTCTAATGACATGTCCATTCTACATCGCTGTGGGTTAGTGGTGTTCTTTGGTGTCAGGCTGCACATTCTAAGCCACCAGTGTGGCTTTAGCATTTGACTTGCATCACAAGTCACTACAAAAGTATACCGTTTCCATGTGTATGACTTTCAGCTTACTACCTAAACCTTCTGAGAGATGGGCTACAAGGGAAACAGATGGACACAATTTATCCTTCGCAGTATTGTAGCTTATGGCAAAATAAAAAAGTGAAGCTTCATGCAAAATAAATCAAGTTAAATGTATAGTTTAAAATGGAATGTGGCTATCTGACAGCAAAATAAAAGGTTACATTTGACCTGACTCCAATCTTTATTGCCAAAGATGTAAAGGACTGGCACCACTTCTGTGAAATTCCAAGAATCCCACACAAACCTATCACATGAAAAGGAATACTCCAAACAAAACTAGTAAGTCACCATTTATTTAAACTAAGCCCTAGCCAATTACAGAAGAATAGGCTAAATAGTAGAGACGAACACAGACCCATGCAGGCGCTGGGAATGTAGAGGCATGGCGATGGACTCCAGGGGCAATTTAGCTATGCCCCCTGCCCCCCTCTTCCTCCCTCCTCTAGCCAAAAGAGGTTGTTAATTTGTTGCGCTTGACCCCCGGCATTGTGCCCACTGTGTATCTAGTTTGTAAAAAAGTGCTTTTATCTGCTCTCTAAATATGTCTGAGCTCAAAGGGTTATGATGCTTTTATATCAGCCGGGAGGGGGACAATGGCAGGGGCTCGCCCTGACTCACCCCACACCCCCCTCTGATCTCATACACACACACACACACACACACACACACACACACACACACACACACACACACACTGTCCCCAAGCCCCCCTCCCCTCCACCACCACCACCAACCCCCATACCCCCCTCTTGGCCCTTTTGGCTTCTGTTTGTGTCCCCTCTGTCTGAGGTCACCAGGACAGCACCAGGACATTCCACACCCAGCCCCTCTGCTCTGCTCTGCTCAGCCAGCTGGAACGGAACAGAACAGCCCGCCACCATGTATTGAAAACACAAAACACCATCCAGTCTCGCTATAGTAACGGCTATCCTCTAACTAACAACAGCTCAACATTACATTTCAGATTATGCCGATTATGAGCAAAGTGGATTTCTATAATGGATTACAACAATAGACTATGCCATTTAGCAGATTCTTTTATCCAAAGTGACTTACAGTCATCGTACATATATTTTACACATGGGTGGTCCCGGGAATAGAACCCACTATCAAATAGAACAACACCTCACAGCAAAACTCCCCTATCTGACCTAAATAACTCGTATGCATATGTATCTGTACTGGTGTATGTATGTTTTTAACTGAAAGATGCTACTGAATGTAAATTAAATATATGAACATGGAAATGTAGTATATGAACGTATTTGGATGGAGGCCTAAAGTAATGGGTCTCTCTTGTTTTTCTCAGTGTTGTGTCAGTAGAACCTGTTTAGGTTCTGTTGTTCTTATTAAAAATGTGTGTAGTTCAGTCCTTGAGCTATTCTTGTCTATTGACATTCTGTTTCATGTCATGCTACATGTTTTGTGTGGACCCCAGGAAGAGTAGCTGCTGCTTTGGGAACAGCTAATGGGGATCCTTATAAAATACGAAATGCTATCCGGGCACTGCAAGTGCCAAGCTCTACCAACTAAGCTTTTTCCACATTTTGTTAGGTTACAGCCTTATTCTAAAATTTATTAAATTGTTGTTGTTTTCCTCATCAATCTACACACAATACCCCATAATGACAAAGCAAACGTTTTAGAAACATTTATTTATTTTTTAAATGGAAATATACATTTACATACGTATTCAGACCCTCTACTCAGTACTTTGTTAAAGCACCTTTGGCAGCGATTACAGCCTTGAGTCTTCTGTGGTATGACACCACAAGCTTGGCACACCAATATTTGGGGAGTTTATCTCATTCTTCTCTGCAGATTCTCTCAAGCTCTGTCAGGTTGGATGGGGAGCATCGCTGCACAGCTATTTTCAGGTCTCTCCAGAGATGTTCGATCGGGCTCTGGCTGGGACACTCAAGGACATTCAGAGACTTGTCTCGAAGCCACCACTGCGTTGTCTTGGCTGTGTGCTTAGGGTCGTTGTCCTGTTGGAAGGTGAACCTTCACCCCAGTCTGAGTTCTTGTGTGCTCTGGAGCAGGTTTTCATCAAGGATCTCTCTATAGTTTGCTTCATTTATCTTTCCCTTGATCCTGACTAGTCTCACAGTCCCTGTAGCTGAAAAACACCATGTTTCACCTTAGGGATGGTGCCAGGTTCCCTCCAGAAGTGACGCTTGGCATTCAGGCCAAAGAGCTCAATCTTGGTTTCATCAGACCAGAGAATCTTGTTTCTCATGGTTTGAGAGTCCTTTAGGTGCCTTTTGGGAAACTCCAAGCGGGCTGTCATATGCCTTTTCTTGAGGAGTGGCTTTCGTCTAGCCACTCTACCATAAAGGCCTGGTTGGTGGAGTGCTACAGAGATGGTTGTCCTTCTGGAAGGTTCTCCAATCTCCACAGAGGAACTATGGAGCTCTGTCAGAGTGACCATCGGGTCCATGGTCACCTCCCTGACCAAGGGCCTTCTCCTCCGATTGCTCATTTGGCCAGGTGGCCAGCTCTAGGAAGAGTCTTGGTGGTTCCAAACCATTTAAGAATGATGGAGGCCACTGTGTTTTTGGGGACCTTCAATGCTGCAGAAATGTTTTGGTACCCTTCCCCAGATCTGTGCATCGACACAATCCTGTCTCGGAGCTCTACGGACAATTTCTTTGACCTCAAGGCTTGGTTTATGCTCTGACAAACCATTTCTGTGCACGGGACATTGTCATGCTGAAACAGGATAGGTCCTTCCCTAAACTGTTGCCACGAAGTTGGAAGCACAGAACCATCTAGAATGTCACTGTATGCTGTAGCGTTAAGATTTCCCTTCACTGGAACTAAGGACCCTAGCCCGAACCATGAAAAACAGCCCCAGACCATTATTCCTCCTCCACCAAACTTTACAGTTGGCACTATGCATTAAGACAGGTAGCATTCTTCTGGCATCCGCCAAACCCAGATTCGTTTGTTAGACTGCCAGATGGTGAAGCGTGATTCATCACTTCAGAGAATGCGATTCCACTGCTCCACCAATTTCATGAAGCTCCCGAAGAACAGCTCTTGTGCTGACTTTGCTTCTTGACGCAGTTTGGAACTCGGTAGTGAGTGTTGCAACCGAGGACAGACCATTTTTACACGCTTCAGCCCTCGGCGGTCCTGTTCTGTGAGCTTGTTTGGCCTACCACTTCGTGGCTGAACTATTGTTGCTCCTAGACGTTTCAACTTCACAATAACAGCACTTGCCCTGGGAAGCTCTATCGGGGCAGAAATTTGACAAACTGACTAGTTGGAAAGGTGGCATCCTATGACGGTGCCACAATGAAAGCCACTGAGCTCTTCAGTAAGGCCATTCTAGTGCCAATGTATGTCTATGGAGATTGCATGGCTGTGTACTCGATTTTATACACCTGTCAGCAATGGGTATGGCTGAAATAGCCAAATACACAAATTTGAAGGGGTGTCCACATACTTTGTATATACGGTGTACCATCCCATGTTCACTTGGCAGTTGTATCATTGAACCAATATATGCTATGATGTAGACCACAAGTAGTGTTGTTTCCATTCTGTACATTGAACAGCAGGCCTTGTCTCTCAGGTAGAGCAAGTGAACGCCAGGAACACCTGTATGAGGTGTTGTGTAATGAGAGGCCTGTGAGATGTGTGTTTGTGAGGTACGTATGAGTTGTGCGCATGGGTGTGTGTTTGAAGTAACTTAGGAGTGTGTAAATTTGAGGTACCATATGTCTGTGGGTGTCAGGTGTGTATGTGAGATGTGAGTATGTGAGTTATGTATGTAAATGTGTGTGTGTGTGTGTGTGTGTGTGTGTGTGTGTGTGTGTGTGTGTGTGTGTGTGTGTGTGTGTGTGTGTGTGTGTGTGTGTGTGTGCGTGCGCGTGCGTGTGTGTGTGTAATGAGTGGTTCAGAGGAGCTGTGATTATTCTCGCCTCCTGCAGTGCGGGTCCTCCGGCTCTGTGGGCCCTAGAGAAAGCGCCCTGTATTTAGCGTGTGGGAACGCACATTCTGCCCCTTATCGCTGCATTGTTGCAGTCTCTCTCTTTTCTTCTCTTTTTTTAACTAATTGAATTCTTGACTCCTGAGCCACAGGCCCAGCCTGAGAGAGACAGAAGAGAAAGACATGAATTTCAGGCTTTTTCTTGCGGTTGAGTGGGGCAGAGCAGTGGGGGTGAAATTGGAGTGGGGGGGCTGGAGGGGGCGTCTCCCTGTACTTTGATACTAGAGGTCAGAGGTCAGCCTCCCTCCGTGGTGAGAAAGTGGCGAATCGGGGCGGTTTATCCAACAATCATTTTCTTTGGAAACTTTCAAAGGCATTGCCCCTGCAACATCTTTGTAGTTGTGCTTGAGGAATTCTAGACAAAACAAACCCCAAAAAAGCACCCCTTTCTCACCTCTCCTCAGGGTAGCTTCTCCCTCCAGTGGCTTCCAGCCCCCTCTCCTTTACGAGTGGTCAGTGTAACCCCCCCCTCCCTCCCCCATCCCCTAGTCTTCCCGACATACATTGTGTGCCTGCATTTTGGCGCTGAGAAATGGATTGATCTCATTGGCTCTTTGACACTGAGCGTCAAACCCTAATTGGTCCTTTGAAGTAGTCTGTTATTGGCTATCCCTTGCTGCTCACCCTGTAACACATGCACACAGGTGATTCTCTGGGTGTGTGAGTTACAGCTTTTGTGGTGACTCTCTCATGGACACACAGTTATCTGATTAACTGATTAACACCAGAGTTCCAATCAATCAATTTATCAAATTGTATTTGTATGGCTGAAGCTTTTCAAAAAAGTCTATATTTGTGACAAAGTGTCAGACTTAAACCCACAATGAAAGAGCCAAGGTGACAATGGCAAGAATTCCCTAGGAGGGATAAACCTAGCTTTCATTACATTGGTCCTAGACCATTTCCTTACTCTTCCTACAGAGCAACACATCAGCAGTAAACAGCACCACAACTCAATGCAACAACCTATGGTAGGAAATCCAATCAGCTGTGACGCCATGCTCTCTCCCGTTGAATAGTGACCTGCCTCGGCAGCTCCAGCGCCCAAGACTCAACCTGTTCATTCTTGTTGGCCCAAGCCTGTCTGCAGGAAACACCTCAGTCAACTATTAACCACCTGCCCCGCTTCCTTATAATTCAAAAGCACATCACCAAGAGTGGAAAGTGAGGGTGAGAAGGGGAAAGAGAGAGGAAAAGTGAGAGACAGAGAGCGAGAAGACCAGTAACTGAACCCATTTTCACCCTCATCCTCTGTCACTAATACAGCAAGTCCTCATATCTAATGCATAGTATGGGGTTGGGGAGTAGGTCTGTCCCTGATCATGTCAGATTCAAGTCCAAGACCCGATTCGACCCCTTTTACTCAATTGCTGATCGATGACAGAAAACCTCTTGGACATGGACCCAACAGAGCCCAGGCCTATTCCAGTAACCACGTGCCATATGAGGTGGGCCTCTGGACACATACAGTATCCCACAGCGTGGTGTGGAAAGATACACTTGATTGAGAAAAGCAATCTGAGAGAAAAGGCCAGGGCCAGATATACTGCTGGGATCAATGTCGTCCAGCGCAGGCAGGGACAACACGAAGCCGCATCAGACTTGGCATGTCACTGCGGCCACAATGCACCTCTCTGTAATCCTCTAACAGACCTTGAGGTGATTTTCACTGTAACTGAGAGAGAGGGAGATGGAAAACAAGGGACACCGAGAGAGGAAGATTACACAGAGAAAGGGGGAGCGGGGAGGACGAAGAGAGGGAGAGGGAAACATTTCAAAGCCCCCAGCCTGAACACTAGGGTCAATATAAAAAGTGGTACTATTGACAACAGAATATGGATATGACCATTGTTGGTTAGCATACACTCAATGGCATGACAGCATAACAGATACTGTGGGAAAGCAGCTCTAGAGGAGTAGTGAAGCAACAGTACGGTAGCATCGCTACAGCAAGGCATAGCCACGTTAGCAATAGTATGGCAACCCCCTGTCTCCTGCTGCCCCCTCTCTCTCTACTCTTTAGATTTCTTCATTTTTGAAATGTATTTAACCTTTATTTAACTAGGCAAGTCAGTTAAGATCAAATTGTTATTTACAATGATGGCCTACCCCAGGAAACCCAAACCCAGACGATGTTGGGCCAATTGTGCGCCGCTCTATGGGACTCCCAATCACGGCCGGTTGTGATACAGCCTGGAATCAAACCAGGGTCTGTAGTGACGTCTCTAGCACTCAGATGCAGTGCCTTAGACCGCTGCGTCACTCGGGAGCAGGGACAATTACATTGACAACACAAGGGGCTCCCTCTCTCTCCCAAAAACACCAAATCAAAAACATGGCACCACCACCCCGTCGCTTTCGACTGTCCTTTAAAACAACATTAAACCAACTTTAAATTCCATGGTTAAACCATGTCATGAAACACAGTTGGAAGAGTGGAAAGCTGTACAAAAAAAAGAGTTGTTTATCAGATTTATTTTGAGCCATGTCCTTATTGACAAGACCTGTGTCATGCAATCACTTAAAATGTATTGGCGGTACCATCACATCACTGACTCTGGCTATGACATCTCTCTCCTTGTATCCCCCTAGCTCTAGGAGTGATCAGTTTGAAGGGGTAGGTGAGTTTATAGGTTTATCAGTGAGTTGACACCTTGATTCCAAGGGGCCTTTTAATTAACCAGGTCATTGGCCAGTGTGTGTAAGGAGCAGATCCATTATCAGGGGGCAGCAGGCTGAGGCACGGCTGCTATTTCAGCCAGCAAATTGGAGAATTAATGAAGTGGATAATCGCCCCGTACTCTCAGAGCTGACGTCCTGGCTGAGCAGACAAGGCCACCGGGGCTCAGCGTGAGTGTGTGTCAGTGTGAGAGTAATATATAGTGAAGGAGTGTGTATGACAGAGAGAGTGAGTGAGTTCATATTGTCCGTGACCCTGTCTGTGTGTCTCTAAAATAAAAGTGTTTGTGAAGTTGAGTTTCTGTACTGAATGAATGTATGGCTGAGGGGACAGGGGTCAATGAGCAGACACAGCCAGTCTCAATACAGTATCACAGTCTTCCAGATCTACCCCATTTCTATTCCAGTCAATGAATGGAAATGGAATGCATGGATCTGAACAATCCACCCAGAAGATGATGGGTGTCTCTGATCACCTGAATTGAACGGAGTTGACCCAGGGCCTGTTATCCGAGGGGAGCTGCTCTCTGTGATCGTGACTCATGGTGTTTCCACTCTGCTGCGGCTTTAAGGCCAGTTTGACGGATCAGCTGCCTGCCGGTCTGGGGCAAGTGGTGAAGCAGGGATACTGTTACAGCCTTGTGCGTCTGTGTGTCATTAAGGGTGTCTGTTTCTGTGTGTGTGTGTGTGTGTGTGTGTGTGTGTGTGTGTGTGTGTGTGTGCGCGTGTGTGCGTGTGTGTGTGTGCGCGTGTGTGCGTGTGTGTGTGTGCGTGTGTGTGCGCGTGTGTGTGTGTGCGTGTGTGTGCGCGTGTGTGCGCGTGTGTGTGTGTGCGCGTGTGTGTGCGCGTGTGTGTGTGTGTGTGCTCGAGCAACATTAAGTGTGTGGGTGTGTACATGGCTGAGCAATCAAAGGGCCTATGAAGGCAACCCCGCTTTGCCTTGATATCCTGTTTTTTCACCTCTCTCGATCCCTCTTTCACTGTTCCCCAGACCACCTGGGGGAAAGAAATATCACCCTATGCAGTAAAAGAGGACAATGAACCCATTGCTTGGGTTCATCAGCCCCAACCTCGACCATCACCTAAACCCAAATTGGTGGCTGACAATTGTTTACATAATAATGGCATTACCGAAGCCAGTGTTGTACTGGACCATGGGGCTTGTCCTGAGGGGGCAGGACTCTCATATATGATGTTAATGTAGCTGTCCGACTATGTTGGAACATTCTAGGCATGTACGTACCTCTATGTGGGACTAATAGCCACAGACCACACCTTGTCATTCATGGGGATAGTGCCTCTGGGGCAGTTGGAAGACAAAGTCCAAATCTAAAAGAAAACATTAGGAAAATACTAACATTAAAACCATTGTAAATGCGATAAAACCATAGTTGTCTGTGGTTGACAGTTAATATGCTAATATGCCACAGGGTGGAACACACAGAGTTTCTGATGGCAATTTATTCGCCCAGCTTGCATTTGACACACACTCTTGGGTTGCCACCCAATGGGACACTGCAATAGAGCTCTGTCAGCCAGAATCATTTTAAAGAAACTGACACATTATGTGCTAGCACACTAGTGTGTGTCTTACCCGGGCTGTTCTGTCTCTGGAGCCGCAGACCATCAGTCCTCCTATGCAGCCCAGGCAGTTCACCTCCTGCTTGTGACCTGAGTACTCTACAGAGAACCCATTCCTCCTGTGGTGCACCAGGATCTTACCATCTCTGTAAGAGACAGATAATAGGTCATCCTAACAGACGTGAGTGTGCTTCTACGGCAGTGGGTCTGCAGTAGTGATGATGCTTCTATTTTCGTTAGTCTAAATATGTTCACAGCAGGAATGGCATATAAGTACTGAAGCAAAATGCTGGACTGAACTTCAACCACTGATACTATTCCTTCCAGGAATTTGGGTCAAGGCGATTATTGCTCGTTTACCTTCCTCCACTAACGAGGTGCACACTCCGATGTCTGCAGCCTGAGACAGATACAGCACATCCCCATCGAGGCTGTATCCATGGCAACAAGCTGTGTGGGGGGAACACACAATCGAAACATTTGTTTTTCTACACCTCGCTTCAGACTTCACGGATTGAGGTGACACGATGACTAAAAGGAGATAATGATCCTCCTTTTAGTTGAAACCTTGTCAATTGCACAACCAGAAGGGAACACTTTTTAAAGTCATCGAAGGATGGACAGTAAGCCAACCATTGACTCTCTGGATAGGTCATTGCAGTACTCCTAATGAGCTTCTCAGCCCTAACATCGAGAACTATAAGGTATTCAGCAACCATTTTTCAAAGACATTAACACCTAAATATCTAATACCATTTACTTGTACACAGCTTTATGAAAACAAACTAACAATAGCGCAACAGGAACTCATTGTCAATTATTTCTCCCTAACCCTTCACCTTGCCAATCCCTGTCGTGTGTTCATTGGGGCTAGAGATGAGATGGATTAGGATAACGTCTGAATCTACACTATGTCACCATGAGGCCAAAACTCACAAACACACTCACTTAATCCTCCATTTGAGCGTGACTTCCTTTCTGCAGATCCCATGGCTCCAGTTCTGAGATACCTTCACTCTGTCCTTCAGCGGGATGTGGAGATACCTGTAACACAGACAGGTATCTCCATAACCCCCGAAGAATAACAAATAAATATAACCGCCGAACAGACGACGCTCACAAACAATTCCCTAAAAAGGCTTAGAATTACAACATTGCATGACATGAATATCACACGGCATAGTGGGCCACCTCAAACAGAACCATATTGTTTATATGCATGTTGCAATTAGGATCTAGAGGGGATAAGAGCAGCTAGAAAGATAAAAGACTGGTCAGACTTCAACTCAACAACGTCATCCAGGTCTGGGTTCCCAAAAGCATCGTAGCAATAAGATCATCTTAATTCCATTTACACTAAATGGACGAAAGATTATCTTAGTGCTACAACGTTTTTGGGAAAACCCAGTCCAGAAAAGTAGCATATGTATTCACATGTGTTCAGGAGGCTGTGCCAGAGGGGGTGGATACGGGCTGGAGGAAACAGCCTGCTCCTCTCACAGAGCTGAGGGATGTGGTATCCTGTCGCTCTCAGCAGGAATGCCAAGTTCATTTACACTGGCGTTAGGCTGCATCTCAAAGGAGACCCATGGTTCGATTAGAGTGGTTGTCACTGTGGCACATGGAGCTGTGGTGGGGGGAAGAAGCAGTGATGCCAGGATGGCTCAGGTCCAATTCACAATGTTAGGTTCTCTAGACCAGTCAGTCAGACTCCACAGCAGCAAGTGGGAAGAAATAGGCTATTTCGTACAATGAATGTGTCGTGAAATACAGTGTCGCCATGTCAACGTAACTACAGTCATTGACCGAGTATTTTATTCTCAGCATTATGTAGCAGCATGACTGTGCGCAATAAGGAATGTGTTATTATACAGCTATAACTGATTTATAAACGCTGTAAGTTATATCTATAGCATGTAACCACCAGGCTATCTGCATACATTTTTACAAAGAAACAGAAACGTATTCCTGGGGCACCATACTGAAGCATTGTAGCCCATGCACTACATGCTACAGTGTTGCACAATTATGCATCAAGGAGGACAAGCGGTGTGACAGACTGTAGCAAGCCGGGAAAAGATGTAAACAGCGCTTGGGAATTCATGATGCTTACTTATCATGAAACGACCACTGTAGCCTACTGTACGAATAACAAATGTATTTCTTACACATCCGCTTCTTATCATGACATTCCAGTGTTTATGAACTCTTTCTCTATCTTCCTCCTTACTGCGTCCCGATTAGCAAAATGGTAAACTGTTTTGCAAACTTGAGAAAGGCGACTCAAAGACTTATATTCCAAATTTGACATGATGTGGTAGAGCACATCATCTGGTAACTGGAATAAGAACATTTTAAGTTCTTATTGAAGAAGGTTTCTCTTTTCCGTTTATGTGTTGCCCTGTATATTTCTCTAGGAGGTGTATTGCCTCTTCTGTGGTAGTAAAAAAAAAAGTTATAATAATAGCGGTAAACGGTATTCCGTGTTTTCAGAGCGCGTTCAATAGAGAAGACACAAGAAGCCATTCCAAAACAGTAACAGCAGAGCACGCGATAACGTCGTGCGACGTAATGACGTCATACACCTATAACCTGTTGCTCTGTCAGGGTACATGTATAACGTAGCAGGCGCGAAAGAAACGCATGAAACTTGATCGCCTACGTACTGGTTTTGACGAGAAGGGGGGGAAATACTGTCGGGGAAGTTCTGTTCTGCATGTTCAACCAATCCAGTAAATGTTAATAAGGATGGAGTGTTGCCTTGTTAACGTCCAAAGGAAGTCCTGTCAAAGGCTCTTTCCATTTATCCTGAAAATCGGAACATCCGGCTGTTGGGGACATAACAAAAGCTAGGGAATATGAAATTAAATGTCTCACTCGCCAATTATTATATTGCTTGTATTTGCAACAGTATAAGCAACAGTGACATGTATTATTTGCTATACTGTGGCATTTTGAGGTGTTGAAAACCTACACACACATTCCACAGTGCTCTATAGCTAACTGCTGTAATGTTTTGTTTTATTCTGCAGCTTTATTTACTAACTCTGAGTTTAAGCTCCTCATTGCTTGGCCAGGTGGCCTCTTTGGCTGTTTCTCCTTGTCTTCACTGTTTTCTACTGGCTATTCTGGCATGGGCATGAGTTCCCCGGCAGCAGATATGCTCGGTGGCTTGTGGAATGCCCTTCAGTCCTTCTGAGGAGCTGAGGCATATTGACTGACCCAATCTCTCTGATGTTTTTGTTGTGGGTTTTTTTGTATGGCGAGCTTCTTGTCATTGCTGGCGGACCCCCATCTTGTCAGTATTTAAAGCTGTCATTGTCTGACATGTTTTTCTATTACAGCCACAATGGGCCGTTTGATCAAGGGTTATGGTATGTGATAGGCTGTTTGATCAGAGGTCATGGTGTGTGATTGGCAGAAATGCAGCTTCTAGGTGGCGCTTTCTATTTAGACCAAAGTGGCAGCGTAGCCTTATCTCATTCCGCGTTGTGACTGTGTTGCTCATAGAGAGGTGACGGAACTGAAACCAAGTTCCCTGCAACAACTGGATGGCGACCAGGTCAGACACAGGTGACCAGGTCAAACCACTATAGGACCATAGGAACCACATCCCACATCAACATTATGATTTAGAAAACATTGTGATTTAAAAAACAATATCATTGACTCTCTGTATGTATCTGACGAATACTGTTTCTAAGCAAAAAACACCTGCGGTTCTTGGGATGATGCTAACTGTGAAATACTAGAATACTGTGAAAAAGAGTACTGTGGAAAAGGCTTTATAATGCAAGAACAATGGTTTCAAAAATGTTTCAAAGTGTTTTATTTTCTCTGGACAAGTTTGCATGCATTGTAAATCATGTGAGAACCACATATGTTAAATCTCTCTGCATGCAAAATATTGCTCCTTTTCACCTGCAGTTCTAATCTATGTCCAGAATTGAAGGTTATTCACCAAAAGCAATAAAGTACCAAAGTTGTACAGTGGTGAAATTACTACTAATATCGACCATTCAACTGTCGCAAAGCTTAACAGTTTCGTGTCACTAGCATCAATTTGTGCACATTCACATCACGAGGGTGCTCTAGCCTTCAGTTACAACAGGCAGCCCCAAAAGTCCTTGATCAGCTGTGCATAACGGCACATCACTGAAATATGCAGATCGTTTCTTAGAGACGTGTCCTCTGTTGAAAGCTGCACACACTGAAAGGCCATGTCCCAAACACTGGGACACCTAAAAAAATTTTTTTATGGTCGGGTCTCCAGCTGAACTGACATGGCTAAAAGGAAATGAAGAGGTTGGGAGGAGAGAGCTGGGGAGCAGAGGGGTACGCGCGGGGGGGGGGGGGGGGGTATTCCCTTTTGATCTTTTTAAGGCAGAGAGGGGGGACTCTCCCTGAGCCGGCAAACACATTTAACTGGTAATTGTTCAGATCATTCTGACAATCAGTCTTGGAAATGCATGGACAAACAAAAGTTTACAGCTCCAATTGGAAAAGTCAACAGGTCTCCCGTAAGGCCCGTATAAACAAATGAAACATATGAGTTGGAGCTCCACTTTGATCAGTGTTTGCGTTTCAATTATTCAGCTTGGTTTGGCTGCTGGCTCTTCCCTAACATTGAAGGAAGAATAAGGACATGGATTTAAGGGGATCTCTGTCACATGGAAGGAAAATCAATACAACTAGTATTCTAGGCTCCAAGAATGAAATGAAGAAAATGGGAGTCAACAGTGCACTATTTCTGGACAGTGTCAAACACACAGAAACCTCAAACCCACTTGGTCATTGATTGCCGCTTATTGTGGTTTTCCTGTTGTTTTTTTTGTCATATTCTCTATATTGAGAAAAGTAGATTGTAAACATACCTGAGACCTCAGTATGAGTCTCCTGATAAGGAAGATAATAAAGGAAAGTTTGTGGTATTTGATCTCACACAAAAGTTTTACTTTTTTAAAATTAAGATATATTTAGATGTTATGAGTTTTTTTTATCAGGGCAGTTTGCATCAGTTCGCAGCAGTTCTGCACAGGGAGGCAGGGTCGTGCTCCTTGCTCACCCCTGCTATTCTCCTGTCTCAGCGGGGGGGGGGGCTAAATTGCTCCCTAAGCAAATGAAGAAGGTAGTTCTTGTTTATCTGGGGTTAAGGAAGATGGTTGTGGCTCAATAAAAAACGAAAGAAAGCAATTTTACCCCCTGTTTCTGCAGCAGAATTGCTCTGCATTTGCAAGGCTTCACAGGCTACACAGAAGGTGCGACTTTTCCCACAACGTCCTCCTTCCCCAGTGTCTTTTGGGACTGTCATAGGACCAACACAGAGCTGTAACAGAGTGGGCAGACTAGGGAGTCACTACGGAGAGCCCAGGGGGACAGAAACCCTGTTAATCCATCATGGAAGGACTCAATCAGATTAATGTCAAGTTTTGTGAATAGACCTTTTAATTCAGTCTTCAAGTATGGAAGAGCATTTCAACTCCTAAGCACTGACTTAACAATTAAGATGTGAGGTTAGATACGGTAAGATATAGTAAGGCGTAAGGAAGGAAGGGTGGGGGTGGGGGGGGGGGGTAAAATCATGACCATAGAATAAAAAAAGGCATTTGGGATAATGATCCTCCCCAAGACAACAGGATTCAGTCAACATTGAAATATAGTTGTATGTTTTTATTTTTTACCTTTAGGCAAGTCAGTTAAGAACAAATTCTTATTTTCAATGACAGCCTAGGAACAGTGGGTTAACTGCCTGTTCAGGGGAAGAACAACAGATTTGTACCTTGTTAGCTCAGGGATTTGAACTTGCAACCTTTCAGTTACTAGTCCAATGCTCTAACTGTTAGGCTACCCTGACGCCCCGGAATGATATACAGTAAATCTTAGACATAAATGCTCTGGACTTTCAAATAAGGGACATTACCAATTCGAATCTACAATGAACAGACTCCTTGAAGTATAAGTTGCCAGTGAAGCCTGCCATGCTGCTCTTCACTGAGTTCCATAATTAGACTTTGCTCTGGCATACAGAGCTCAACCAGAAGGCCTTACTATGCCTTAAGTAGAACACACACCAGAACGATGGACGGCCGAGTGCAACCGAGTGCCTCTAACCAGAATATCGGACGTCATTTTCTGTTCATTTTTCAAAGATTCTACACCCTCAGTAGGTGGTCCCTGTAACACACAGTGGCCATATCAAGATACTGAATAGCTGCCTGCTGCGCTTGGCTGCCCCTCATTCTGATATGTGTGGGGTTTTTACAAAGATGCATCACCAGGTCTTGCTCTGCCATGCAGAGCTGCATCAAGAGACCCTTCTGTAGCAAGATAGTTCTGCTTAGTCTGATATGGGGGAACAAGAGAAGCAGAAGGGTTCAGAAGACATCTTGGAAAGAAATGAATCCCTAGAGACACTGTGGCCAAGGAGTTGTCAGAACCCAACCTCCCTCACTCAGCACAGCTCTCCACCCATGAGGACACCGTCCACAAACAAACACACACACACACCGGGGCTGTCCAATCAGATTATAAACACACACAACGGGGCTGTCCAATCAGATTAAGCCCTGAGGTGTTAAAGGAGTGAGATGAAAGAAAAACAGCCGTCTGCACACAAAGAGACACAGACAGTTACTGAACCTGGAGAAACCAAAGCCTTAAACAAACAGATTGATATCATCTCAGGAGGACCAAGCAGAAGAAGACCAACACACTTCTTCTATATGCTAAAGGACTCCAACATCAGTGACCTGCTGTAGTCTTACACTGCTTGCTATAGACTGCTGCTTGGCCTTCTAGGGGGATAAGAGTAGCATTTCAAACAGAGCGAAGCAGGGGGGAATCTCTTCCCAACTCTTTATCAAACTTTACAGATAGATATTTTTCTACTGCATGGTTGGAGGACGAAAACATTTCCCACTGTAAAGTTGACATTTCGAAGATCAACTCAGAGAAACGGCACATAGAAAGACATCTCTATTAACAACAGAGTTCAAGGGTTTTAGATGTCTGCATAAAGGGCTTGAAGGCTGGGAAGGGATGACCTTCTGTGTTACGTATCATCAGAATGCTTTTGTGATCCAAGTGCCATGTGCGTGTGCGCGTGGAGTGACTTAAGCCATCTCCAGTGTGTGCTTAATGACACTTCCACTTTCCAAGGCGGTTCAATGAGTGTACAACAACCACTTAACCAACAAGAGTTTAATATCCGTATTCTAATGTACATTTATTACACATTTTAAATAAATATCCCGTCATTAAAATTATTTGCACACATCCTCAAATAAAAATAGATTTATATATGTATAAAAACAGACAAACCAAAGGGCAACAAAATCAAAGGGAGTTTCCTACATGTCGATGCATTTTTACACCTCTAATTTAGTTACAACTATAGCAAGAAACCTGTGATTATCAATGTAGCTGCCACATGTTCCATTGTGTGTCCTTAAAGCTCTGTTTGCTTTAACTGTGTTTGTCTGTATAGAATTCCAGAAGTAGCAGGGGCACACCACAGTGTTCAAAGCAGAGGTGCCGTGGCTGTGTGTAAGACTGAACGCGACATTACCCAATACTGAGCTCCTGAACGCAGCATTTATGCTTTGTGTGTGTGTGTGTGTGTGTGTGTGTGTGTGTGTGTGTGTGTGTGTGTGTGTGTGTGTGTGTGTGTGTGTGTGTGTGTGTGTGTGTGTGTGTGTGTGTGTGTGTGTGTGTGTGTGCGTGCGTGGGGTGTGTACTGTATGTGTCGCTGAACACAGCGTATTCTGGCAGTGCGGTCGATCAGGGCCCTTCAAGTCTCTTGGAGCAGCAAGTGTGAGTCCAAACAACTCTGAACCGTCAAACTAAAGTAAAAACACAACCTAAAATACAGAGATGATAAAAAGTCCACTCTCTACGGAGAGAGGTCAGCACCCCAAATGTCCGATGAGTTATGTGCATCTAGAAACAACTTAACACAGGTCAGTACTAAAAGTCTCAAGTACAAAAATAGACTTCTTATTTGTTTCTGTTTTCTTTACTTTCTGAAAAAAATGGTAAAAACTACATGTTAGGTATAGTAATGTTCAGTACAAAAAAAAATGTCTCTAGAGGTTTTGGACAGAGGAGTTCATTTCAGCTTCAGTCAGTGTTTTTTTCCTCCACCTCTTTTCCTCCCTCTCTGACCCCCCTCAGCGTTCGGCTGAGAAGCGTGTGCGTTTAGTCCTGGGGCTGAAGGGGTAGTGGACGAAGTCAAAGGGCTTGTGCTGGGCCGGATGGGTGGGATGGGAACCCAGAGGCAATCGTTTCATAAAATGGACCTCGCGTTGGTGCTGCCGCGTTCGCGAGCCTTTCCGGGGGCGTCCACGTCTGGTGAAACCCATGTACCAGCCCTCGTAGCGTGCGTTCCTCAGCGCCGTGTAGTTATTCTCCAGGACAATCTCTGAGAAGATGCAGTCGTGGCCTTGCCCATTTCTCTGTGAAAGACAAACACGCACACACACACATACACACCAGGTCAGTCTGAGGTTCTGAAGGAGCTTTCGATGAAGATTTACAGATGGAAAATATCAGATGTATGAAGGCTAGCCCGAACAGTATGTCCCTGCACACACACACACAAATACACATGCGTGCAGCCCTCCCCACACACATGAAGCATATGCTACAACCATTACAGGCCCAGATCAGAGAGGGGGGATGACAGTAAGCGATGAGTCTCCCCCCTCAGTAAACACAGAGACGCAGGCAGTGCACCAAGGACCACTCACGGGTCAGCAGCCTAAGACACCATCATAGGAGAAATACCTCAGGAGTTCAAATTCTTTATCAGCTTCATGTGTGGATAAACTAGACTAGTCTCCCTTCGGTACAATCAAATACATGGTTGACTAGCATCCATTCTATCTATCTCTACGTTTTGAGAAATGGTCCGACAGGGTGGATTTTTTATTTTCCTGCTGGCTTCTACAGTGAGAGCGAATGGAGTTTGTGCTCTTGTATTGTGAGCAGTAGCTAGGCCCTGCGTCCTCCCACAACCCCTCCAGCCCAAAATCCACTGGACTGTGACACGTCACACACCGGCAACAGTAACTTAGCTCAACGAGCTCAACCTAGATGGACAAAATGGGCTGTTAAAAATAAATCTAGCATTCATGCAGCCAGCTAGCACGTGCAACATACACAAATATACACATAGTCATTTAAACACACACACACACACACACAGGCTGTTGCTGGGCCAGTATGGCAGAGAGAGGCAGCTCAGGGCAGATGGTGCACCTGGCAGGGTTCTGTGGGGGGGGGGCGGAGATGGCAGCCCTGTTTATTAGCCAGCACAGCGGAGAGAGGAGCAGAGACACCCTCGGACCCACAACACGCTACACAGAAGAGGAGACTTCCAACAACATACAACGACCCCTCTCACATGCAGAACCTACCAGAGGTGGACGGTTCTGGAGCCTAGCTCTAGAGAACCAACAAACAGAACCACGGCCACACTGAACTATGGTAAGAACTGTTGCAGACTGGCCTTAGAACCCCCAAACAGAACTACAATATAATCAAACAGAGGAACCACCGACGAAGAACCTCGAAAGCCCGAGCCAATGGAAAATGATCATAACCCTCAGTGGAGTGCTCTGAGGAACTGTTCTCTATACCTTTCCGACCAGCTTCCCCCTCTTGTTCATGCAGATGTAGAGTCCTGTCTCTGCTCCTTTGATCCGCACGCGACTTCCAAACGTGTCCGTCTCTACGACGAGTTTGGCTGAGGAAACAAAGGAGTTTTGTGATCAACCAGGCGTTGCCACTATTAGTAATGGCACGTTGCTCGAAGACATCGTTTGGTTGATTCAGTTTATACTTTTATACGAGCAAACTCTATATATCATCAGACACACACACACACACACACACACACAAAACCTGTGGGGACCATTCCTGAGGATTTACGCAAGCTTAAATTCTTGCAGAATGACAAAAACATGTGTACCTCAACTCTTTGAAAACTGAAGAGGCCATCCTTGTAGGACTATCAACTTCAAAAAAAAAAATCTTTAAATTTCTACTTCACACATAAGCGCCACATTCATAGATCACGCTTGGAATCAGAAGAAAGAAAACACATAAACAGAAGTGCGTTCAATGGTTTATCTATGTGTCTATGTGTACTGTAAGTCTCACAACTGCTTCTATGGTTGTAAAATAAGGAGGTGTGGGTTTATCAAACTCAAATGTGTTTATCTATGTTGTTGTGGCCTTCCATGAAGGTAGACCATGTCGACAAAAGCCATTATAAATCAACTTTTCATAGGCTTACAAACCGTTATTATTCCCACCCCCCTACCTACATGACGATGACACACACATTCATAGACCAACATTGGGAGAAATAAATAACCCATGGTGCATCTGGTAGTTTTACTGCTCAGCCTCTATTCTTGTTAAAACAGATCAGAATTCAACAAATAGGACTACGGACATTTCAAATTGTTAGCCACTTGTACGTCCCTTATTAGAGATTCTAACCCCTCTTTGATTCATGCACACTGTGGTCATTGAGTTACAATTATAATCAGATGGTTGGACTAAACAATAAAAGCCACAGCTGCAGACCCACACATACAAGCTGCTACCAGGGTAAAGGTGGCACTGGCACAGGTGACCGGAGCACCTCCACACCCCCTGGTGCAAACCACAAACACACACACTCAATAAACCACATTAGACAGGATACACACAGAGCCAAAGGTCCATTTTGCTGCCAAATTATATTTAATTCTAAAACCATTTAATGGCAATAAAACAATAAAACGTTTTATTTTAAAATAGAAATTCCAAGTCTGAACAAAATATGCATCTTTGTGAATATGCAAGGATGATTAGATAAATGTAGCCTGGCTGTCCAGGGGAAACTGTGCGTAAAATGCAAGCGGGCTAGTTGGAAATTCAGCGCGGTCTATTTTTCTTAGTAAGCTGGTCAGAGTAAAGAGAGAGAGAGAGAGCTATGCAGGAAATGTTCAGAATGTTAAGGTAAAATTATTTATAATGGCTCTTCCAGACATGCGTTTCTCTGGAGAATCACCTACAGCACAATATTCAATCCAATTTAAATTTGAGATCCTCGGCCTCTTCTCAACAATACCTGATAGATACCGTGGTGTGTTATTTACCGTTAGAAAATAGAGAAAAACAACTTATGTTTAACGTAGTCGCTGTATTAGGTTACTAACCTCCCACTGTGCATAGATGTCAGTTCAATGTCTCGTTTTTATTTAGGCCTGCATTTGGTTGAGTTGTCAACGTGAAATCAAGTAAAATGTCACCATGTCATTGGATTTATGTTAAAAGTTGGGTGAAAAATATATGAAATGCCCTTACATTTATTCGTTTTTCACGTTAATTCAACGTCATCACATATATTTTGGGGGTTGAAATGATGATCCAAACAGTTTTTACCCAGTGGTTTCTTGCACATGATTGTAATACACCCTATATGCCTATAGACCCTATATGCCTATATGTATAGCCCAACACTGCTATATCCACAGGGCCTACGTTTATTTTAGTAAGTTAGTTTAGAGTTTTAAACTTAATGCATTTTGGCTAGTTAAAACTGAGAAAAAGTGTGAGGAACTTGAAACAAGTACACAAAGTTTGTATATTGGGCTTACCGTATACGTCTCCATCGTCTGCCATGGCGTTGATCTTCTTGTTGGGCAGAACCTGTACGTGCTTCCCGCTGGTTCGGCTGTAAAGCTGGTAGGTCCGAATTAACCTGCGGCTCACACGGTCCGTCACCTTGCTCTGTTCGCTTACATGCTGCGTGAAATTAGGCGAGGACTGATTGGTTACCTGTCAGAAATTAAATGTCATCACAATCAGTATTTTGAAGAAAAAAAATGGTCTCAAAGTAGGCTAATTACAGTTGCCTATGTTTTAAGCAATAATATCCTAATTTTGCTCAAAAACCAAAAGAAGCCAATTTGGAAATATGTTTCCATTTTTCTTTAGGCCTAATAACGCATCTCTTGATAAAATGCAACAGACCATAATGATTTAATCCTAATGCCAAGGCCAACAGTTCCTTAAATGATGTATGCATAATTTGTAATGTAGGAAAACCTTGAACTGAAAAAGTGGGCGCAAGGTGCAACGGCGTGTGCGTAAAAGTGAGTGTAGGCAGATAGCGTGGTGTTAGATAGATACTAAACATGTCTAAAATATCAAATAGGCTATACATAATAAATGTTTAATATTTCACTCACAATAAAATGGAGCAAGTGGGCAAATTAATGACTATCTTAAACGTGTCCCTATTTGACACTTAGCCATACGCCCTCGTGTCTGTTTCAAGAAACGACAGCTAAGGAACAATGATGGAAACTTCTGGCCCTAATATTTGAACCCCAAGAGATTT
Organism: Oncorhynchus masou masou; assembly: GCF_036934945.1. Lineage (NCBI taxonomy): Eukaryota > Metazoa > Chordata > Actinopteri > Salmoniformes > Salmonidae > Oncorhynchus > Oncorhynchus masou. The sequence goes on from NC_088235.1 coordinate 58,093,549, forward strand.
TTCAGACTTGCCTTTCCCCACGCGATGCCCCTTCTGAGCCCGCGCATCCTGCGCGAGGGAAGTATGTTCGTAAAATACCTGCCAAGCTGTGACGCGGGCGGCATGCAGCGCGCCCGCTGCCCCTTGCGCCTTGGGGCCCAGCTGATATGTTATATCACAAATGATATGACGATCCATCACCTCTCTCTCCCTCACTGCTCGCTATTATTACCCCGTGCTTTCAGTCCCAGAAACCATATGTTTTAACAATTTACATTTGATGTTCTACGAATTTTCAAGATGCTAAAATAACGACATGTCGTCCAATGAGAGTTACAGTTTTATCCAATAATGAATAAATCCACTGAGACTGAACCGTTTGTAAACTACTGGTAAATGAATCGAAAACGCGTGAGATTTAAAATCATAATCAATCATTAAAATAAATGTTACATTTCAAATCACATGCATATATGGACATACCTGAGCATAGTAGCAGAATGCAAAGAAGTGTAGGAACCTGAAAAAGAGAAACATAAATTAGTTATTATACATTAGGGCACGTAAATCACACATTAATCAACAGAAGGAGAATTGAGTTGCAGGAAATACTCACAGATAACTCAACTGGGATGGGAGGCGTCGCATGTTGATTGTGTTGATTGTTCCTTCGATAAATGCAGCTGACAGGGCTTGCAGTGTTTCAAAATCGAGGTTATTTGGTAAAGATAGGCTTTGTGAAAGACTGGTTTCGGTTGCAATCCTCGCTCTTCAAAGACTTCATTAAAATCCCAAACGACCAAGGCTGGAGGACGTGGTTATTTTTTTGTCGTTGTAAAAAATGGGCTACATTTCACGTCAAATAAATGTCCATAGACTATTTTGAAAAGACTGACGCTCACGAATTATCGTCAACCTTGACAGTGAAATGCTAAACTGAAAATGATCATTGATAACAATGATGAATTATTATTGATAAGTGTCTGTCTGTCGGTCAGGCGGCCCTCTAGTTTACCAACGTTTAAGTGCACTTAGAAAAGGTGCATTCAAGTTTTGTCAAAAGCGCTGGTGAGTTTTCTAATAATAAGAATACAAATGCAAAAGCAAACAAGGTCATCCTATGCCAATGAAGATGACAGTTCATTCGCTGTAATATTTATCTCTTTGTAATTCCTTCAGAGAATCCTCAGTAGCTATCTTCCAGTTTAGCCGGTTGTAGAGAGTTTATATATCGGGCTTCTCGGTGGTGGATAACGTGCGCGTCCCTTGCGTTCAGAACGGGTGATGTTGCCTCATTGATCGGTAGTGCAGGACTGGCGACTCTCCAGTCTCCCCTCCTCTCCTCCCATCGCAGGCTCCAATGTCAACCCCTTGTTCGCACTCACACCCCTGGTTAAAATGGAAGGACGATCTGCGAGGAACAAGCCCCCTTTTTCTGCAGAACAAAAGCCACCCCCTCCCCCTGCATTTAAAACATATATTCACCTGAGGAAAAGTCAACACTTGCGAGGAGAAGCAGGAGGAGTCTTACATACCCAGTGCGCAATGACGCTTCTGCGCCGAATTACCGAATGAATTAATGAAATAACAAGAGTTAACGGAACGTTCCTGGTAATTTAACATATATTCAAATCTATTCCAAACGAAAGAGAAATATTCAAACACAAACTTGCAATCTATTTTAGTACAATGAACGCATATCATCAATGCAAATGATTTTGCTATAGTTTACAGCTACATTATGGCTATAGATTTGGCCGGTTTTTCGTTCTAAGGATGAAACAGATGTGTCACTGGGATGAGTGCAGACTTGTAAAATGCGTATCTTGTGTATTGCCTGAGAAAAGTGAGAGACTGACATAATAACAGGATTACAGGCGATTAGCGTTTTTAAAACACCCCCTCCCTGCATTTGATAAAGGGAGCTGCATTAATCTCCAGTAGCCTACTTCAAGATAGAATCCATAATTGAAACAATAACAAAGCGTACTCCCCACCCCTGTTTCACCAAAAAGCTAAGGGATGGGGCTGGAGAAATCGAACTACTCTCACATTCATAGACAGAGCTATGGATGCAAGGACTGTATAATTGACAAATGTATAATTTCAACCATGTTTTGAGGTCATACAGTGTTTGTTTACATTTACGCTGTTTACAAAAATTGGAGTAAAATAAGTTTATATTGAACTGAACAAAGCTCATGGGCCATTTATAAATTATATTCTTTAAGAAGCAATGGATATATATATCATTAATAGAAACACAAATATCCCCCCCCCCCACATGCTAAACCCGCTGGTATTGTAATGGTGAGTGGTAAGCATGCCCTGGGGGTATGATATTTGTTCTTCTGTAACTTTCACACTCATCATTATTCACGACTCATTCAGGCCTATCCGTAAACATTGTAGCATCCACATTAATGAGGAAGTGTTTATAACATATTCAATAATTATTTACAATAAAAAGTGACTCCAAAATGTCACAATACAATTATTTACCATTCATTTATATCGGGCACAAAATAATCTGAAACACAACCAAAACAAAAAGCAAATGCATCCAACACGTTTGTAGAGTCACAAGCTTGATGTGATCATTGCTTGCTAGGGAAATTGGACCAAATACTAAACTTTTGACTACCTTAATACACCCCTAACATGGTGGGACTATGTACAAAAAGTGCCTTAATTTCTGAATGGTTCACCCGATGTGGAGGAGAATACCCTTAAATTAAAGCTATCAGTCTGCACTTTACCCTCATAGTCACTGTATTATTTCGGGTCCCAAGTGCTGGAGTACAGAGCTTAAACAAAAACAAATGTGTCACTACTGTATATAGCCTACAGTTTAAGTCCAAAAATGGATGTGGCGACTAAGGATTCTAGCTTTAAACGGCCTCTCTCACCCAATGTTTCTCATGGGCTCTTGGACATTGAGGCTTTAAATGAAGAGAACTAGGGTAGATAAACAAACATAAGGGCACATGTATATCTTTGCAAAATGGGACCTTACATTAAACTGAAACAATAGCCTATTGATTAGCCTATCCAATGGATCATTCACTGTCCCGAATGGCAACAGACTTCTTAAATGAAAACTCACTTAATTATGAGAGAGACCAGACAGAACAATTTATTAATGAGTTGTGTGAGAGGACATTCTCACCTCGAATAGATGAAGGGGCCATTAGAGGGGACATGTCTTCAAATGAATCAGTAAATTATTTTATTTTGGTTAAGAGACTTATCAAAGCCACCTTAAATGCAGACTCCACCCCACCCTTTCTTATATGGAACCCAGAACATGCCCATCACCAAGAAGACCATCTGGTTTATTGATTGCCTGCAATTAATTAGGCTGTGGTCCAGCAAGCACAGACTTTCTGGTGGTTGGATCCAGAGTTTAGTTTCAGCGACGTGATGGTCAGACAGACGCGCAAAGGCATGCCACTCATTTGAATATTTGATTGACATCATTTGAAGTTTACATTTTAAATTAATGTGTAGGACCTACCCTAACTTTACTGACTGGCTTACCACACACCCCCGCAGTGCGGTTTGTGGGCCCCCTGGAGCTCGCCCCCCTCCCCAGATATCATATGAACATGATATGACGCACACACAAAAAATAGAATTACGGAAATTAGCTTTAAAACTGCAAATGCAAACTGGCTATACCCCCGGCTATAGTCCCATTTTTGTAATTTATATTATGAAAAAAAGAGCCCATCGTAAAATCATTCATTGAAACTTGCCTTTATGCATTCGATATTTAATTGTCTAATATTGTTATTTAGCCTATGCGTTGTCTGTTCTGATGAGGTATTTGTCAAACCAATAAACAGACTGAATAGGCCAGAAATGATTTGAACTATATAGATACTACAAATGCATCAATCCATCTCTCAATCATGCGTCTCATCTCATGCAAGTGAGTGCCTACTAACCTTTTTAAGCACACTATAATGGACGGACGCAGTACTCTGTCACTGACAAATCACACGATCAATTGTCCTTGTCACCCTGCCCGCAGTTACTCATCTGAACCACTAGAGGGGACCAATATCTGTCAAATACTCTATTACATTGGAACAAGAAAGAATGATTATGTTAGTAAACGCCAGACATTTACACTATATTGAACTAAAGCCATCTTTAGTTCCTAAAATATCCCTAACAAATGGTCAGCAAGATTATACAGAGATGTAATGACTATTAAAATAAAAGGGTGTATGTATTTGATAATCTCTCAATGATGGCAATTTCACGCTGCTTAACTTTAGTCATCTGTGAGTAGTAGGCCTAGCTCTTGAACTGTCGAGCTTCTCATTGCTAGCTGGTTTGTATTTATGTTTCCTTCCCACTCTCCCATTAGCATTGTCTACTTGTTCTTTCTATCTGTGTGTGTGTGATGAGCGGCAGGTAGCTGCCACTCTGCAGCCCGGCACAAGGCCTGCCTGCCCTCCCCTTAACCCCAGGAGCCCCTACATCTATCAGCAGCTCTGTGGGGGTCCCCCACCACCCTCCTTCCCCCACCACTCCTCTCTCTCTAACTCTTCCCATCTCTCTCCCCGTTCATTCTCTCTCCCACTACACCTCTTTATTCCTCCATTGCTATCCCTATTCACTCTCCTCCCACTACCTCTCTCTCCCTCACCTTCGCCCTCACTCTCCCCACAGTCTATTTTTCCCTCCCTCTCCCTCCTCCTCCCTGCCTGTCGCTGCTCCCTCAAGCCCTCTCCTCCCTCCTTCTCCCACTACCTCTACTTTCATTTCCATATCTTCCCTCACTTAAAGTTGACGTGTTACGGGGGCCTATAAGATCAGAAATATGTCAAACACACCGTCCCTCAGTTTCTCTTGAAGAGACAAACACCACGTTCACCCAAGAGAAACTAGACACTTGCTAATTGTCATGTCAGCTCTCTTCTCTTAAGAGATTGAGACAAAACATAAACTCCATTAAAACGTAAATATTGATTAGGCTATTTATAAAATGACAGATGAAAAAGATATTCCGGGCTGGTAGACTTGGATAACAGATCATATATCCATGTTTTATCATTGTGGACAATCAGGGGTACTAAATGTTCCTCCAAAGTCATAATATGCGTTGCAGTCATACCTGCCTTCTGGCATTCTGCAGTGTCCCAAAAATTAGTATCATAGTTAAAAACCTAATAAGCTATAGTAATAGAGGATCAGTTCTAGGATGACAGTGTCACAGGACAGGTCTACAACACACAAAGCTGAATCCGAAATGTGAAAAAGAGTTCAACATTAACATGAAAAGAACTGTTTCACGACATATACTCGGACGTTGCCGAAATGCCTGCAGTCACCCAAGCCCCAGTGACTTTCTCAGCCATCTTTCTCCTGAGGTGCGCTTTTCAACTGTTCATCCATCTGGAGAGAGAGGAGAGCGAGAGGGTCTCTCCCTGGCATGTACTTATTGAGAGCCCCCGACAGCTGATCCATTCCCAGTCTCAAAGCCAGGGGTGCTATCATAGCCCCGTTGGGTTCACCCAGATATGTGTTTTCACTGAACACATGTTAGGAATACCTATTCCATATGAGCTCCCAAAAACACCATGGTTTTAGCATCTAGCCTGCCCTTTGTTTCAAGACTCCCTCGTCATGCCAATAGAAATGGGGTACGAACCAGGCAAACAGACCATAATAATACAAGCGGTGCTCCGTCTCAGCTCGCCAAACTGTGCCCTAGATTAGTCTAGTCCTAGACTATTTTTATATTATATGCTCTATTCCACTCAATTTCAATGCCGTTTCATTGTTTACTCAGTTTTGGTGGGGTCTGTGGTCTCTGAGAAGGTAAAGAATTTGCGGTGTTAAGGTGTGCTGTAGCTGAACAGTAGGAGGTACCATACAGAAGGTGACCTCTGACCCCTGATTACACGCCACTCTATCACACACACTTCTAATTACACGCACAGACCCACACACACTCTCAAGTCAGATGGCCTAGGTTACAGCCTTGGGGCAGCAACTGAAAGGTCGCTGGTTCGAATACCCGAACCGACAAGGTGAAAAATCTGTCGATGTGCCTTTAAGTAAGGTACGTAACCCTAATTTGCTCCAGGTGTGCCGTACTACTATGGCGAACTCTGTAAAACAACACATTTCACTGCACCCATCCAGTGTATATGACCATAAAAACACATTTTACACTTCCCTCTGACACACGCTCCCCAGGCCCCCCACCCCCTGTATATTGGCTCCTTACCCTCACCGTAACCTCACTTCTTCTGACCCAGCCATGCAAGGTCACACTCAGCGAGGCAAAAGGACACGCTCTCTACAGTTCTGCCCCTCTGTCATACATGTAGTATTTGGCATGTATCACACCTACCGCTCGTGTGGCCTTGAGTTCTATCATGTATCATATGAATAATGTTCGGTTCACATGTTTTACACACCTTCAGCACTCAGGTCAAGCATGTTTCACAGGTGGTGGCTAAGAAGCCTAGCATGTTTCACAACATGAGTATTCAGGGCCACTCCATGTGTCGGACACACAAGCTTCGCATTGTTCACCTGGTCAGCTCGGCATTTGGTGGTGGGACGTGGGAGTGATGAGTCTGGATGCCCTCCAAGCATTGCCATGTTCTCAGCGCATCCACACAGGTCCCTGTGCGTCTTTAGGCTGTTGTTCACATCTTTCCTTTGCTAACAACATCCATGCTGCTTCGAGCGCGACACAGACACATGGTTGTGAGGCAGTTAAATACTGGGCAACTTGCCGCTGCTGAGAATTCGAGGGGCTGAGTGAGTGAAAGTCTGAGAGCCGCTGCAATGAGAGAGCCGCTGCAAGGACCAGACTCAGCTTTACAAGCACACAGAGAGAGACTGACAGACAGACACACAGACACAGACACAGAGAGACACAAACACAGAGACACAGAGAGACACAAACACAGAGAGACTGACTGACAGACAGACACAAACACAGAGAGACTGACAGACAGACACACAGACACGGAGAGACACAAACACAGAGACACAGAGAGACACAAACATAGAGACACAGAGAGACACAAACACAGAGAGACTGACAGACACAGACACAGACACACACACACACACACACACACACACACACACACACACACACACACACACACACACACACACACACACACACACACACACACACACACACACACACACACACACACACACACACACACAGTCCTTATCCCCTGGGCTGAGCCGGGACATAAAAACCATATGCCATAGGAAGGAGAGAGAGCGAAGGAGTGAAGTAGACGGGGCAAGGAAGGAGAGTCCAGCCTTTATGTGGAACTGACAAAAGCACGGGAAATTGTTTCCACCAGTTGGCGAATTGCGTCACACGGGACTGCGTGGGTTTAAGGCCTGGAGCGGCGGAACCCTGATGGGCTCTAGAGGTGCTCATAGTGTGAGGTGGGGGAAGAGGTACTTCAGTGATTCAAATCACAAATGTGTCTTAAGTTCCTCATTCAGACTACTGACCCTCCATGCTAGTGGCCTGGCTGTGTATGTGAGAGAGTGGGAATACATCTCTATGGATAGGTCACTTTGGATGCCTAACCAGAGGTTGCTCTGTGAGGGTTGTATGTGGGGGGTTAACAAAGAGTTTATGGAGTTTTCCTCTGCCTTGCTTGTCTGTGTTTTACAATTATGCACAAGCAAACACTCGCGCACACACACAAACCACACACAAACCACACACACACACACACACACACACACACACACACACACACACACACACACACACACACACACACACACACACACACACACACACACACACACACACACACACACACACACACACACACACACACACACACACACACAAACCACACACAAGATATAGAGCATAAAGTGATGATGCTTCAGAAGTCCCAAGCAAACATGTGAGAATCTTACACAAGGCTACCATCTCAAACCACTGTGAATGATATATTCCACAAGACACAAAGAATGCAGTATGGCGATATCCTCTGATAATAATGCAATTTAATATTCCTATTTTCACTCAGCTCACTTTTATGTTAATAGGTAGTGTCAGTTATCCTCCGAAGGAGATTATTTCAATAAAGAGATGCATTCATTACTCAATGTGTTATCTGAGTGATAACTTCTCAGATACCTCACTGAAGGTGATAGATATACATTCTCTCTCTCTCTCTCATGTATTTATAAAGCCCTTTTAACATCAGCCGATGTCACAAAGTGCAATACAAGAAACCCAGCCTGAAACCCCAAACAGTAAGCAATGCAGATGTGGAAGCATGGTGGCTAGGAAAAACTCCATAGAAAGGCAGGAACCTATGAGGAAACCTAGAGAGGAACCAGGCTCTGAGGGGTGGCCAGTCCTCTTCCGGCTGTGCCGGGTGGAGATTATAACAGTACATGGCCATTAAGGCCAGATTGTTCTTCAAGATGCTCAAACGTTCAGAGATGACCAGCAGGGTCAAATAATAATCACAGTGGTTGTAGCGGGAGCACCAGGTCCATACCTCAGGAGTAAATGTCAGTTGGCTTTTTATAGCAGAGCATTCAGAGGTCGAGACAGCAGATGCGGTAGAGAGAGAGAGAGACGAAAACAGCAGGTCCGGGACAAGGTAGCATGTCCGGTGAACAGGTCAGGGTTCCATAGCCGCAGGCAGAACAGTTGAAACTGGAGCAGCAGCACAACCAGGTGGACTGGGGACAGCCAGGAGTCATCAGGCCAGGTAGTCCTGCGGCACGGTCCTGGGGCTCAGGTCCTCCGGGAGGAGAGGGAGAGAGAAAAGATTTAGAGGGAGCAAACTTAAAATCTCTCCCTCATAACGTGATCTCATAAAAATCCCCAAAGTAACATTGTTAACTGTTTAACAAAGCCAATAAACATGAAGGGATGAAAGAGAGGAGGAAGGGAGTAGATGGGATGCCACGTCCTTTAGGGACTCTGACTGTTGTCTGTTGTCTCAACCTACTCCTAGCCAATCCCTCTACTCCACCCAATATCATATAATATCCTCTCCTTCCCATCCCTCCTGGACCTCTTATCGCTTCTCCTTTCCTCTCTTATACTGTATGTTGTTTGGTAATGCCTGGCACTTCTCAAATGTATCTAATTGAGATGGAATTGACCCCAACCCCGAAGTCTGGAATAGAGCCACAGTTAACACCCTGGATTCCCTCCCCCAGAGATGAATTAACAGTCCCACCATGACAATGACATTATAGGTTTCTCTAACTGGTCTGAGGTCAGTGCAGTGACAGTGTTCACGTTCCTGGAGAGGCCGGGGCAACACCATATGGCCAGAGGGGAGCTGAGTGGAGGAGCATGTGTGGCGTCTCTGACAGACGCCGGACACGCTGCATTCCTCTACGGCAGGGGACACGTACCCAAAAATGTCACAGAGGGACAATGTGGACAGTCATCGATGTACAACTAATAGAATGTATAGATCACAGGAGGTTGGTGCCCCCTTAATTGGGGAGGATGGGCTTGTGGTAACGGCTGGAGCGGAATAGTATCGAACACATGGTTTGATGCCATTCCATTTGCGCAGTTCCACCGCTTATTATGATCTGTCCTCCCCTCAGCAACCTCCACTGACAAAGATAGTTATTTTCACTCTCTCTGCTACAGAGAGACCACAATTTATATCAGCCCGGTACAGCACGCAATGGCACACGCAAGCGTTAATATGGGCGGCCATCATGGAAATAAAGACTGAAATTGGTTGTGTCTAGTCATAAAGTAGGCTCTAATTGGTCAACCACCACTGCTTCCTGTGCTTTACCAATATTCTCTCCCTATGCTTAACAGTATCACTATTTCCAGACTACTGCATGACACCTATCACTACATTTTCTAGGAGCACTCAGAGAATACTGTACCTCATGACCTGTCTGTGCACTCACGGAAACAGCCAGAGAAGGAGTGAAAGAAGGAGTGTGAGGGCGGGAGAGCAATAAGTAAAGTGAGGAAGGGAGGGGGGTTAAGTAGAGTGAGTGAGTGACAGAGCAGGGAAGGAGGTAGAAAGGGAGGGAAAGAGGGATCTGCGAGCAAGCGAGGGAATAAATGGAAAAAGCAGAGGGGAGCAGGGTCTTGCAGGAATTTGGAGGGAGAGGGTTAGTTGAAAAGAGAGACACAGCGTGTTGAGAGCTGTTGTGTTTGAGTGGTCCCCTTCAAAGGGAAAGGCCTGATGTCTTTACCATGCGCTGCAGGACTGCAGGTTAGGGCCAGTGGGGCTGGGGTTTAGGCAGTCTGAAACCCCACACAGCCTGCAGCCTACACAGACACACTCTACATGAACCTGCACAGAGCAGGCATAAGGATGAAATCATTTTTCGTGGAGATTGCTGCGGTGCTACGCTGAACTGAGCTGCGCTACTCTAGACCTCATGGAGGTCTGCATGGCAGACATGCATGCACTCTCACAAACACATACATGCACGCACGCATACTCAGACACACACCCACGAACTGCTGTCCCTTGGAGGTCTACTGTCAGGCCCTTCTACACCCACGTCCTGTAAAAGCCAGTAATGTAGTGTTGTCATGGCAACGCAACGTTACAGACAAGCTGGGGAACGAATCATGGATTCCACCCGGCAGGCTACACGCCTGTACGCCCACAGGGGCTGACCTATGACTTAAGAGGGCTGCAGTGACCCTGTGGGCAGGGGGCCAAAGGGGAGGAGGGTTCAAGGTCCCAAAAGTGGTTGGGTTGTGGGTCGGGTATACAACTGTAACCACTGCATTAGATCAGACTTGATTTACCCAGTAGGCTACTAGAGAAATAACAGATATGCACACTGCACACGTCGCTGATATTCTATTGGATCTGGGGTTAAACTACAAAACGTAGTTTCTGATTTGCACAATGCTTTCAGAAAGTATTCATACCCCTTGAATTATTCCACATTATGTTGTGTTGCAGCCTGAATGGATTCAATTCATATTTTTTTCTCACCCATCTACCCACAATACCCCATAATGACAAAGTGAAAACGTGTTTTTAGAATTTTTGCACATTTATTGAAAATTAAAAAATTACATCTGGATTTGGGGATTTTCGCCCATTCTTCCCTGCAGATTTTCTCAAGCTCTGACAAGTTAGATGGGGAGCAGCGGTGAACAGCAATCTTCAAGTCTTTCCAAAGATTTTCAATGGGATTCAAGTCTGGGCATTGGCTGGGCCACCCAAGGACTTTCACATTCCTGTTCTGAAGCCTTTCCAACGTTGCTTTGGATGTAGGTTTGGAGTCATTGTCCTGTTGGAATATAAATCTTCACCCCAGTCTAAAGTTGTTTTCACTCTGAAGATGTTTCTAATCAAGGATTTGCCTGTTTTTGTCTCCATTCATTGTTCCCCTCTATCCTTACCAGTCTCCCAGTCCCAGCCGCTGAAAAGCATCCCCATAGCATGACGCTGCCACCAACATGCTTCATGGTAGAGATGGTGTTAGACGGGTGATGAGCTGTGCCTGGTTTATAGCACTTTGCATTCAGGCCAAAGAGTTACATTTTTGTCACATCAGACCACAGAATCTTTTGCCTTATGATCTCAGAGTCTTTCTGCAAACTCTAGGCGTGCTGTCATGTGTCTTTTACTCAGGAGTGGCTTCTGTCTGACCACTCTCCCAAAAAGCCCAGATTGGTGAAGTGCTGTAGAGACTGTTGTCCTTTTGGCAGGTTCTCCCATCTCTGTAGTTCTGTCAGATTGGTCATTGGGTTCTTGCTCAGTTTGGTTGGACTGCCTGCTCTAGGCATTCTGGGTAGTTCCATATTTGTTCCATTTACATTTACATTTACATTTAAGTCATTTAGCAGACGCTCTTATCCAGAGCGACTTACATTTCTCAAATGATGTAGACCACAGTGCTCTTTGAAACTTTCAACACTCTAGAAATGGTTTTATACCCTTCCCCAGATATATGCCTCACCCCAATTCTCTCTCGGAGATCTAGGGACAGTTCCTCAGACTTCATGCTATAGTTTCTGCTCTGATGTGCACTGTCAACTGTGGGACCTTGCAGTATATAGACGGGTGTGTTTTTTCTAAGTCAATTAAGTTGTAGTGACATCTCATTGATGATCAAAGGAAATTGGTTTAACCTGAGCTCAATTTGGAGTGTTTTAGCAAAGGGGTGTGAACAGTTATGTAAATTAGATGTCTGTATTTAATTTTCACTTTGTCATTGTGGGGTATTGTATGTATATTTGTATATTTAGTCCATTTTGAATTCAGGCTGTAACACAACAAAATGTGGAATAGGTCAAGGGGTATGAATACTTTCTGAAGGCACTGTAGATCATGAATAGAATTTCAGGTAATTTGAAATCCAGAACTGAGCCCAACCCTATAACACCCTGGCTGTTGCAAACACACAAAGCTATGGAACTCTTACCAGATCATTTACTCTGGGCTAACTGTCATTTCATCAGTGTCATCCTTAACCAAGCTCTTTGATCTTTCAATTGATACTGCCATTTTTAGCAGACACCAATTCTGACCACCCTTTACAGTATGTGATGTTCATGATCTAAGAGATATTGTGAATGATTTGCGTTGCATTTCCTACCCATCACTGTTGTGTATACCTAATTAGGTAAACAGTCTGTATTTAGAGCTGTGGTGGAACCTTGAGGAATGTTCTACGGCTGGGGTGGGGATGGAGGGTGAAAGAGAGACGACAGAGCGCACATTCCGCCAGCAGCGTTCTCCGTTTTCTCCCTCAGGCGTCAATCAGGTGTGTTATCTCTGTGCTCCCGCGGGGCCTGTCGGTGTGGCTGTCACCCCTCTGTGCTGACAGAGGGACCCTCATATCTGGGGCCCTGATAACCTCCGGACCCACAGAGCAAGACCCTCACTGTCCAGCGAGACACACCGACCAATCTCCCCTCATCTCCCCAACACACAAGCAATCAGGCCCCTTCCCATACACCACTCCCCCCCCAACTCCAATACAGCCTTGGACTAAGTCCACACACTATTGAAATTCAGCCACAAACTCCAACCCCCAAAAATCTATAGTAACCAAATACAGTATCTGTCATTGTTTCTGAATGGTTAGTTCCCCATGGAGTAAAACATACTTTCGGTGGTTCAAAGCAAAAAGGTTTGGGAACCAATGGCCGACCCTACTTACTCTGCCACCAGTTCCCGTCCCTCTTCCCCCGACCTCATTTCCCTCCAAAAAACACTATGTCCTGTTATCAGAGAACTGAAATAGCCACCAGGGTCAATGAGAAGCTTTGTCTGACACTTGCCCTGCTGCAACCTCACATGAAATCCAGCACTTCATGCCAATAAGGTCATAATGTGCAATAAACATATTGTAAACGGTCACACTGCTGTATTTTCAGGACATTTTGTGTACTGTCACATATTTGTCTCTCGCTATGGGCTAGAAATGTTCCTACGATTCCATGCAGTATAAAGACTTACTTTCAATGTTAAATCTACTCAAAAACAGTAAAGTTATCAGGAAAATGTATATTTTTGTATCCCTCTCTAAGTCATCAGAAACATGTCTGTGAGTTGTGACTCTAGGAGTCTCTGTGATGGAGTAGGGGTGGGGCTCTGGGAGTAGGGTGGGGGATGTTGACGGGACCAGTTGATACATTTCATGTGGGGTGTGCTTGACTCTCTGACAGGAGCTGTCGCTGGAATAGCAGGGGGGTCCTTATCAATCAACCCCCCCATCTGCCAATCAAACAGCTTCACCGTGACAACCACAGCCCTGCTATCTGTCCAGCTGTCTCTCCCTCTCTCTCCCAGCCTGAGATGGGCTTGTTAGGAGGGGAACGAGCCATAGAGCCACAACCATAATGGTTTGCCCTAGACAGCCATTTTAGAAGGGACAAGATAGGGACGGAGCGGAGTTATGGGGAGAACAGAGGAGCTACTTGGTTAGGGTTAGGGCAAGAGTTAAGGATGTACACACCCACATGCTCCCCAGTACACTCTCTGTGGCTTTCTGAGTGCTTCAGAGGGGAGAAGGCGACCTGTGGCCTTTATTTAACAGTAGCAGAATGAATATGTAAAGCAGAGCTCATAAATAGAGGGCTGAAAAGCCCCCCTGTCGGGAGCAGAGCCCTGCTCTGAGGCTGCATCTAACCAGGCCACGGCAGGGACCACACTCACACACTGTCCTGTCCACACACACAAAGACAGCCTGCGACTCTTCACTGTCCACACACACACAAGCACAGGCATCACTCAATCAGGGAGAGATTGAGGGGCCCTAAGGGAAATCGTTTGAAAGAGACACAGCACAGTGTGAGAGAGTGTCATGATTTCCCCAACATAACTGAGTGATTAAGGTCTTTCGGTGGTAGGGGTCAGGTATTAGGGGTCAGGTATTCCATCTGTTTGTGTGTGTAGAAGAATGATTATGATGTTTGTGTGTGTTGCACGTGTTGCTTGCGTGCGCATGCGTAAAGATAAATCTCTGTTTGTCTCAGGGTTGAGGAGCAAAGCTGTCTGCTGTCTGTCTTCTCCCGTCCACCCATCCCTCCTGCCAAGGCTCAGTAACCATTATGGTTATGTGACAGTCACTGTCACTCCTGTAATCATCATAGTTTGGGGTTGTTTTCAAGCGACTGAAAACAACAGATTGTCCTTCAGGTTGATTTGGACAAATTGCAATGGGATGTCTTCGCCTCTCCGCGACTGAAAAACATTGGTTAGGACACAAGAGTTGAACGACAATGCTGCTTGAGGTGGAGGGAAGAGAAACTCAAATATTTGCCCTCTATAGTGTGTCTTTCTGTTCTTCTGTCTTATAGAGTGTCTGTCACGAAATTAAAGAAACTAGAAGTGGTGCGCAATGGATGAATATCTAGCATAGTTTGATGCCAGACGTTTGTTGATTGAAAGAGAGAAAATAACCCCTTCTTCTGAAAGTTACAGACAGACATTAAAAGAAGAAAAACACGTTTGAAAACATTTCATAACATGGCTGTGGTCACCATTTGCACCAGTTTGAAGTCGTGCCTGCTGCATACAGTGGATTCTGTGTTGTATACCATGATGGGGAAAGAAAGGTGATTTATTCGGGCCTATCAGCAACAGGAACAGAGAATACCATACAGACTTACAAAGAGCATGGTTACTCTGACGGTCAGCTGTGGCTCATGACCTGACCATACAAGCGAAAGTGTTGAACACACTCCATCAACCGCAGGTCAATCCTGCATGGTCCAAACTCTGACCAGCACACCACACTCCCATAGCTCAACCCATGACTGTCGAAACCCTGATAACACAGGACACCCTCAGAGGTTAACCCAGGTCAACATACCTGATCGAAACCCTGACCGCACTTAACGCTCACCGCCCTACACAGGAAACTCCACGCAGTCAAAACTCTGAACGTGTTTTATCATGATATTTCAAACCCTACAGTACACAGTTAACCCTGCACGGTTAAACATCTGACCACACTTTATAGGTTCTAGGTTCACCCTACACAGTTAAAGCTGGATGGTCAAACCCGTCCGCGGTTTACACCCCGCTCCAGTCACAGGTTAACCCAGCTCGACCACAGCCTCTTTTGTGTCTCTTTCTTTAGAGCCGTAAAAGAGCCTTCCAGAGGGCAGCTCCCACTGCGGGATCACACTGTCACAATGCAAACTGGGAAACGGCGTGTATTGTTATTCGTAGGGACAGACACTCAGGTCCCTTTGACTGGGGGACTCCGCCATTACAGGTAGTTGTGAACTGTCACCACTCGTTGAGATTAGGCTCAGTACACAAAGAGAAAACGGAGGCACAATGACTTCAAATAGGTTTCAAGGTTAACTCCCTTTCGAGTGGAAGAATAGGCAAGTCACAGACATGGGCACCTTGCGTATTGCGACTGGCTGTGTATTGGCGCATTGTTTTTTCTCCTCATAAATGAACAAAGTAAGACGTCCCGATGCATTTGTGAATGAATGGGCTGGTTTTGTCATGGCCCCACAGAGTAATAATGTTGTGATCACACGACGTGAAGCAGCAAAGCAAGGCCGGAGTAACGATACATGATATGCAGGCTGAAAACCTTTGTTTTATACATCAATGGTATTCTCTCAATGGCCCCCCAGAAAACTGTAGTCATCGGCTATGAAAAGCCAACTGATATTTACTCCTGAGGTGCTGACCTGTTGCACCCTCGACAACCACTGTCAATATTATTATTGGACCCTGTTGGTCATCTATGAACATTTGAACATCTTGGCCATGTTCTGTTATAATCTCCACCCGGCACAGCCAGAAGAGGACTGGCCACCCCTCATAGCCTGGTTCCTCTCTAGGTTTCTTCCTAGGTTCTGGCCTTTCTAGGGAGTTTTTCCTAGCTACCGTGCTTCTACACCTGCATTGCTTGCTGTTTGGGGTTTTAGGCTGGGTTTCTGTACAGCACTTTGTGACATCTGATGATGTAAGAAGGGCTTTATAAATACATTTGATTGGTTGGTTTATTCAAGGAGAGCGATTGACAAGGAGAGTGGGCTGACCAAAGTATTACATTTGATCTTGGTTGTTTCTCTGTAAAAAGGTCCAGAAGCTGTCATATTTGACGTTAGACTGGAAAGCATACATGAGTGTGTCTGTGGCGCCCTCTAGTGTCCGGCTGTGCCTGGTGCCTCTGTGGCAGGGAGGCAGACTGACTTACTGAAGGAGCACTTGGGCTAGAGTAAAGACAGCAGACAGCACTGAATATTAATAGCGAGGTCAATAAACCATCAAATAAACCCACAAAAGCATACGTAGATTAACCAACATTTAAGAAAAGAAAGCAGGGATTGAGATTGCTACATTTACCCAACCACTAGGCTTGTGCGGACTTCATAGCTACAGCACAACTCCAGGAAAATAAACTCAACTGATAGGTGAAGTTGTGTGAAGTCCAAGCTCATAGCATAAGCAATATTTACTAATAATTGCTATTCATTTCATTCTCTACAATACTCTCTATAATAGCATTATTTCAGGCAGTGGTAACTGACACAAAGCAGGACCTCTAACCTACGCTACAGACTCACTTTACAACCAGCAGTCATGAGATGGGGCAGACAACAGACACTTAACAATACAGCTCACTGACATCAAAGCCAACAGGTGGAAACGCCCTGACTAATACACATCCGTAAATGAAAGGGGCCAATCAACATCTTAGGGCTTTAATGATCTCTAGGAATAAACATGTCAGAATGTCAGAACACCAGAGAAACCCACTCTGCTCCCTAAAAGCCTGAAACCAGCCCTGGATGCTTATTGGGGCCCACATTAGCATCAGCAGTGTTGTCTGTGGCCCTCGGGCAGGGCTGGATGATTAGCAAGTAAAACAATCTCACTGTGGCCCCGGAAAACACACCTCTGACTCTGGCCCCCGCCCTAGTATGTGTGGGTCTGTGCATGTCTGTGTGAGTGAGTGTGTGCTGTATGCATGTATGTGTGTCACAAGGTCGTGGTAAACAGGAGACTCGGGTTGTAACACAGACTAAGTAGCAAATAAGTGCCACATTCAGCAGCTATCCGCTACCATGTTTACAAAAGGAACAGTAACAGAGCTGACACAATGAGAAGAGAGAAAGAGGGAGATACAGAAATAACAAAGGGGAGAGAGAGAGAGCGAGAGAGAGAGGGAAAGAGAGAGAGAGAGAGAGAGAGAGACATATTTCCCTATGAATACACAGATCCAGAAAGAATTTAAAAACAAACCAAATTTTGATAAACTCCCATATCAACTGGGTGAAATACCAGTGTGCCTGTCACGCCCTGGTCTTAGTATTTTGTGTTTTCTTTATCTATTTGGTCAGGCCAGGGTGTGACATGGGTTTTGTATGTGGTGTGTTTTGTCTTGGGTTTTTTTCACAGGTATTGGGATTGTAGCTTAGTGGGGTTTTCTAGGTTAGTCTATGGCTGTCTGAAGTGGTTCTCAATCAGAAGCAGGTGTTTATCGTTGTCTCTGACTGGGAACATATTTTAGGCAGCCATATTCTTTGAGTGTTTCGTGGGTGATTGTCCTTGTTCCTGTCCTGTGTTACTTTGCACCAGTATAGGCTGTTTTCGGTTTTCGTGTTACAGTTATTGTTTTTTGTATTTGATTCATGTTTACTTTGTTTTATTAAAACATGAATCTTAATAGACACGCCACCTTTTGGTCCGACTCTCCTTCGCATATAGAAAACCGTTACAGTGCCATCACAGCAGCAAGATGTGTAACCTGTTGGCACAAGAAAAGGGCAACCAGTGAAGGACAAACACCATTGTAAATACAACACATACCTATGTTTATTTATTTTGCCTTATGTATTTGAACTATTTGCACATAATGTGACATTTGAAATGTCTTTATTCTTTTGGAACATTTGTGAGTGTAATGTTTACTGTTAATTTTTATTGTTTATTTCACTTTTTTTTATTATTATCAGTGCCTTGCGAAAGTATTCGGCCCCCTTGAACTTTGCGACCTTTTGCCACATTTCAGGCTTCAAACATAAAGATATAAAACTGTATTTTTTTGTGAAGAATCAACAACAAGTGGGACACAATCATGAAGTGGAACGACATTTATTGGATATTTCAAACTTTTTTAACAAAAAAATAAATGCACCCGCACTGTGATAGTCTCAGAGGTCCGTTAAAAGCGCAGAGAGCATCATGAAGAACAAGGAACACACCAGGCAGGTCCGAGATACTGTTGTGAAGAAGTTTAAAGCCGGATTTGGATACAAAACGATTTCCCAAGCTTTAAACATCCCAAGGAGCACTGTGCAAGCGATAATATTGAAATGGAAGGAGTATCAGACCACTGCAAATCTACCAAGACCTGGCCATCCCTCTAAACTTTCAGCTCATACAAGCAGAAGACTGATCAGAGATGCAGCCAAGAGGCCCATGATCACTCTGGGTGAACTGCAGAGATCTACAGCTGAGGTGGGAGACTCTGTCTATAGGACAACAATCAGTCGTATATTGCACAAATCTGGCCTTTATGGAAGAGTGGCAAGAAGAAAGCCATTTCTTAAAGATATCCATAAAAAGTGTTGTTTAACATTTGCCACAAGCCACCTGGGAGACACACCAAACATGTGGAAGAAGGTGCTCTGGTCAGATGAAACCAAAATTGAACTTTTTGGCAACAATGCAAAACGTTATGTTTGGCGTAAAAGCAACACAGCTCATCATCCTGAACACACCATCCCCACTGTCAAACATGGTGGTGGCAGCATCATGGTTTGGGCCTGCTTTTCTTCAGCAGGGACAGGGAAGATGGTTAAAATTGATGGGAAGATGGATGGAGCCAAATACAGGACCATTCTGGAAGAAAACATGATGGAGTCTGCAAAAGACCTGAGACTGGGTCGGAGATTTGTCTTCCAACAAGACAATGATCCAAAACATAAAGCAAAATCTACAATGGAATGGTTCAAAAATAAACATATCCAGGTGTTAGAATGGCCAAGTCAAAGTCCAGACCTGAATCCAATCGAGAATCTGTGGAAAGAACTGAAAACTGCTGTTCACAAATGCTCTCCATCCAACCTCACTGAGCTCGAGCTGTTTTGCAAGGAGGAATGGGAAAAAATTTCAGTCTCTCGATGGGCAAAACTGATAGAGACATACCCCAAGCGACTTACAGCTGTAATCGCAGCAAAAGGTGGCGCTACAAAGTATTAACTTAAGGGGGCTGAATAATTTTGCACGCCCAATTTGTCAGTTTTTGATTTGTTAAAAAAGTTTGAAATATCCAATAAATGTCGTTCCACTTCATGATTGTGTCCCACTTGTTGTTGATTCTTCACAAGAAAATACAGTTTTATATCTTTATGTTTGAAGCCTGAAATGTGGCAAAAGGTCGCAAAGTTCAAGGGGGCCGAATACTTTCGCAAGGCACTGTACAAACACACTCTGGCTTTACTCAAAGTCAGTGGCATGTCGTTAGTAAAAAATGTAAAAAGCAAGAGGCCTAAACAGCTACCCTGAGGAATTCCTAATTCTGGTTGGATTATGTTTGAGAAGCTTCCATTAAAGAAAACCTGTGTTCTGTCATAGCAGAGGGTGTAAAGCCATGACACTTCCGTTTTTCCAGCAGCAGACAAAAGCTGCACTGAAGTCTAACAAGACAGCCCCCACAATCATTTTAACACCAATTTCTCTCAGCCAATCCTGTCATTTGTGTAAGTGCTGTGCTTGTGAGGGTCCTTCCCTATAAGCGTGCTGAAAGTCTGTTGTCAAATTGTTTACTGTGACATAGCACTGTATCTGGTCCAACAACATTTCTTCCAGAAGTTTTACTAAGGGTTGATAACAGGCTGATTGGTCGGCTATTTCAGCCAGTAAAGGGGGCTTTACTATTCTTGGGCAGGGGAATGACTTTAGCTTCGCTCCAGGCCTGAGGGCACACACTTTCTCGTAGGCTTAAATTGAAGAAGTGGCAAATGCCTTTCCTACAGAGAGTGAGGCTGTCCAAAGTGGGTTTTGTGGACAGAGCTAATGGGGGACTGATTGGACACAGAACAGACAACATTAGATGTAAGGTGTTGGAGTTAATGGGACAAACTGTTACATTGGGGATGGGGTGTAAATGGGCTAGATAGATAGTGATGAGAGAGTGAGAATAGTGAATAGTATTACCTATAATTACCCTGTAAGCTACACCTACCGGTACAGTAAGGAGCTTGTTTAACAAACAAAAATGTGTCCAAAATTATCTGTAAAATTGTCCTTAGAAGTCTACAGCCGCGGGAAATCGGTTTTCTGCTTCCCCCCAACCATGCTGAAGACATCTATATCCGTCCGCTAATAGAGTAAAGGCCCAGTGCACTACTTTAGTGACAAAAATGTAAACTAAATGTATTTCAGGGATTACCAGCAAACCACAAACTGAAATATTACATTTACATAAGTATTCAGACTCTTAACTCAGTACTTTATTGAAGCACCTTTGCCAGTGATTTCAGCCTCGGGTCTTCTTGGGTATGACGCTACAAGCTTGGCACACCTGTCTTTGGGGAGTTTCTCCCACTCTGCAGATCCTCCCAAGCTCTGTCAAGTTGGATTGGGTGCGTCGCTGCACAGCTATTTTCAGGTCTCTCCAGAGATGTTTGATCAGGTTCAAGTCCTGTCTTGTCTGTGTGCTAAGGGTTATTGTACTGTTGGAAGGTTAACCTTCACTTCTGGAGCAAGTTTTCATCAAGGGTCACTCTGTACTTTGTTTCGTTCATCTTTCCCTCGATCCTGACTAGTCTCCCAGTCCCTTCTGCTGAAAAACTTTCCCACGGCATGATGCTGCCACCACCACGCTTCACGTTAGGGATAGTGCTAGGTTTCCTCCAGCCGTGACGCTTGGCATTCAGGCCAAAGAGTTCAATCTTGGTTTCCTCAGACTAGAGAATCTTGTTTCTCATGGTCTGAGAGTCCTTTAGGTGCATTTTGGCAAACTCGAAGCAGGCTGTCATGTGTCTTTTACTGAGGAGTGGCTTCCATCTGGCCACTCTATCATAAAAGGCCTGATTGGTGTCCTTCTGGAAGGTTCTCCCATCTCCACACAGGAACTCTGGAGCTCTGTCAGAGTGACCATTGGGTTCTTGGTCACCTCCCTGACCTAGGCCCTTCTCCCCCTGATTGCTCAGTTTGGCAAGTCAGCCAGCTCTAGGAAGAGTCTTGGTGGTTCCAAAATTATTCCATTTAAGAATGATAGAGGCCACTGTGTTCTTGGGGACCTTTAATGCTGCAGTAATTTTTGTACCCTTCCCCAGATCTGTGCTTCGATACAATCCTGTCTCGGAGGTCTATGGACAATTCCTTCGATCTCATGGCTTGGTTTTTGTGCTGACATGCACTGTCAACTGGGGGACATTATATAGACAGGTGTGTGCGTTTCCAAATCATGTCCAATAAATTGAATTTACCACAGGTGGACTCCAATCAAGTTGTAGAAACATCTCAAGGATGAACAATGGAAACAGGATGCACCTGAGCTTAATTTCAAGTCTCATAGCAAAGGGTCTGAATACTTGTAAACAAGGAATTTCTGTTTTTAATGCATTTGCAAAATAATAAAAAAAAAACAGTTTTTGCTTTGTCATTATGGGGTATTGTGTGTAGATTGATGAGGGGAAACCCATTTTTAATACATTTTACAATAAGGCTGTAACGTAACAAAATGTTGAAAAAGTCTGAATGCTTTCCCGAATGCAATGTAATTTGATATGGATGTTCCGTGTCTTTGCCCATAAAGAAAGGGACAGGGCAACAACTCTTACAATTCCGACTATTGAATCCTACAAGATACTGTTCTAAATTATACAACTACCTTATTGCCAAAGCAGAAATGCTGTTAAAAAAACAAATCCCGCACTACAGATGGCTATATCTGTCTGTTAATACTAGGAAAGGCCTGGCGCACTACTTTAATAAACAAATATTTTTGACTATGATATTTCAGGGGGTGCTGCAGCTATGCCTAGGTCCCTGCTCCATTTCCACCTCTCCTCCTTTAACATATCAATTCCATTCATATCAATTCAGCTCTATTGGCATGGAAAACATATGTTTACATTGCCAAAGCAAGTGAAATGGATCAATAAAAGTGAAATAAACAATAAAAAGGGAACGGTAAATACTACACTCTCACACAAGTTCCAAAATAATAGAGACATTTCAAATGTCATATTATGTCTATACATAACATTGTAACGATATGATAGATATGGGTTGTATTTAAATGGTGTTTGTTCTTCACTGGTTGACCTTTTCTTGTGGAAACAAATCACACATCTTGTTGCTGTGATTGCACAATGCTCTCTAAGGTCAGCGCGTGACAGTACCCCCCCCCCCAAATGTGCGGACTCTGGCCGCAAAACCTGAACATATAGGGGAGGGTCTGGGTGGCATCTATCCGCGGTTGCGGCTCAGGTGCGGGACGCAGACCCTGCTCTAACACTGGCTCACTCCACTTTGGTAGGCACCTCTGGTGCGGGGACACTCATCGCCGACCCCAGACTGGGCACCCTCGCTGCGGGCCCCGGACTGGGGACCCCGCTGCGGGCCCCGGACTGGGCACCCTCGCTGTGGGCCCCGGACTGGGCACCCTCGCTGTGGGCCCCGGACTGGGCACCCTCGCTGCGGGCCCGGGACTGGGCACCCTCGCTGCGGGCCCTGGACTGGGGACCGTCGCTGGGGGCTCCGGACTGGGGACCGTCACTGGGGGCTCCGGACTGGGGACCGTCGCTGGGGGCACCGGACTGGGGACCATCACTGGAGGCTTCGTGCCATGATCATCACTGGAGGCTTCGTGCCATGGATCATCACTGGAAGCTTCTTGCCATGGATCATCACTGGAGGCTTCGTGCCATGGATCATCACTGGAGGCTTCGTGCCATGATCATCACTGGAGGCTTCGTGCCATGGATCATCACTGGAAGCTTCTTGCCACATGGATCATCACTGGAGGCTTCGTGCCATGGATCATCACTGGAGGCTTCTTGCCATGGATCATCACTGGAAGGCTTCGTGCCATGAATCATTTACTGGAGGCTTCTTGCCATGGATCATCACTGGAGGCTTCGTTCCATGGATCATCACTGGAGGCTTCGGACTGGAGGGACACACAGGACGCACTGGGCTGTGCAGACGCACCGGCGACACAGTGCGCAGAGCCGGCACAGGATATCCTGGGCAGTAGAGACGTACTGGCGGCCAGATGCGCTGAGCCGGCACCCTCCGGCCTGGCTGGGTGCCCGCTCTAGCCCGGCCAATTCAGGGAGCTGGAAGGTAGCGCACCGGGCTGTGAACCCGCACTGGAGATACCTTGCGCTCCACCGCATAACACGGTGCCTGACCAGTACAACGCTCACCACGGTAACATGGGGAGTTGGCTCAGGTCTATAACCCGACTCCGCAAACCTCCCCGTGTGCCCCCCAAAAACGTGTTTTGGGGCTGCCTCTCGGGCTTCCTTGCTAGCCGTCTTCCCTCGTAACGATGGGCCCCTTTACCAGCTGCCTCCGCCTTCCTGGCTGCTTCCACCTGTTCCCATGGAAGGTGATCCCTTTTGGCCAGGATCTCCTCCCATGTCCAGGATCCTTTGCCGTCCAGGATGTCATCCCATGTCCAGTCCTCCTTTTTCCACGCTGCTTGGTCCTTTTGTGGTGGGTAGTTCTGTCACGGCCATCATTGAAGGAAGACCAAAACGCAGCGTGGTGAGTGTACATTTAGTTTTATTTTAAAATGTCGCCAACAAAACAACAAATGAAAGAAACAACCGTGAAGCTTACAGGGCTAAGTGCCACAAACAAAGTTAAATACCCACAATGAAAGGAGGGAAAAAGGGCTACCTAAGTATGGTTCCCAATCAGAGACAACGATAGACAGCTGTCCCTGATTGAGAACCATACCCGGCCAAATCATAGAAACACAAAATCATAGAAAACAAAACATAGAATGCCCACCCCAAATCACACCCTGACCAACCCAAATGGAGACATAAAAAGGCTCTCTAAGGTCAGGGCATGACACATACATTTGGCAAGAGGTTAGGAAGTGCAGCTCAGTTTCCATATAATTTTGTGGGCAGTGTGCACATAGCCTGTCTTCTCTGGAGAACTGGGTCTGCCTATGGTGACCTTTCTCAAAAGGAAGGCTATGCCCACTGAGTCTGTACATAGTCAAAGCTTTCCTTTATTTTGGGTCAGTCACAGTTAGGTATTCTGCCACGGAGTACTCTCTGTTTAGGGCCAAATAGCATTGTAGTTTGCTCAGTTTTTTTGTTAATTCTTTCCAATGTGTAGCGTAATTATCTTTTTGTTTTCTCATGATTTGGTTGGGTCTAATTGTGTTGCTGTCCTGGGGTTCTGTTTGTGAACAGAGCCCCAGGACCAGCTTGCTTAGGGGACTCTTCTCCAGGTTCTTCTCTCTGTAGGGGGTGGCTTTGTTATGGAAGGTTTGAGAATCACTTCCTTTTAAGTGGTTGTATAATTGAACGTCTTTTTTCTGGAAGAAAGAGGAGGAAGGGAAGCGCTACTAAGGTACACAATAGTACATTTTGGTAGATAGAAGGTGCTCTTTGGTAAAAGGGGTAAATTGGTAATCAAAAGGAAAGGAGGACCAAGGCACTCTTCATATAATTAATTAAAATGCCTTTATTAGTATTACATGTTCAATAGAAACAATGTTTTTTTTTTAAACGATGCGTTTCGGTTGCATGGCCTTCGTCAGGGAGTACAAAAAAAGAGGAATACAAGGTCCTCTTTTAAACAGCTTATCAATTAGCTCTAATTGGAAGAGGGAGTGGTTACACAATTGATTGGACACACCTAGTAAGCAATACTATACACATTGAAATACTGTAGCTATGTTATCATAAAAATACAACTCCAAACTAGAAGTATCAGAACACTAAAATGTAGTTCTAACCTTAAATATGACTGGGAGAAGTGTCAAGAATAAGAAAGCTAAATATACCACAGTACACTAGAACACAGCAAAACATGAACAACAACAGTCTAACCATAGCTGAGGGCAATAGAGCAAAATGTCCACTGGATGACAGCAAATGGACTCATCACGACCCTACAGGAAGGGTGAGAAATCCATATCTCCATTTAAACCAGGGTATTTAGTGGCCTGTAGTTTGTAAATTCAAAAACCGTCCCTTTGGTTTAACTGTTTAAGACGGTCCCCTTTTCTAATAGAGGCCTGAATATGATCAATACCCATAGCTTGTAGGGAGGCAGGGTTGCCACGGTATAGTGACTTGCAGTGCCTTGTCATGGGGTAGTCTTCATTACCTACCCGTATGGTGTACTTGTGTTCCGCTAAGAGGTCTTGAAGGCGTCTCTTTGTCCGTCCAATGTAGAACACCTTGCACTGTGGACATTCCGAATCTATAGATGACATGAGTGGTTTTGCAGTTAATGAAATGCTTGACGTAATAATCCATTTTAGAAGCTGTGTCAACAAAATACTTCTTCTGTGCAATATTTCTGCAATGGTTGCAATGGTTACATTTAAAAGAGCCCTTGGGTTTGTGGTCAAGCCAAGTTTTTTGAGATTCACCCGGAAGATAACTGTGGACTAATTTGTCATTTAGGGTAGGACATCTCTTAAAGCTTATGACTGGTGGCTCAGGAAAGACTTGGCGTAGTAGCATATCACTTTGGATGATTCCCCAATTGTTTTTAATTATTATTTTAATGCTCTCTGCTTCAGTGCTGTATCTTGTAACAAAATACACTCTCTCCGATGTATCACGAGGCACTCCCCTTCGCAACTAGTTCTCTCTGTCAAGTAATCCAGCTCTTATACCAGCATCTTTCAGGACCTGAACGCTGTAGCCCCGATTCAAGAAGCGATTCTCCAATTCAGCAGATTTAACACTGTAGTCTGTTTCCTGATCGCAAATTCTGCAGACTCTTTGGAATTGGCCATATGGAATGTTTTCTTTTTTCTCTTTTTCTCATGATTTGGTTGGGTCTCATTGTGTTGCTGTCCTGGTGCTCTGTTTGTGAACAGAGACCCAGGACCAGCTTGCTTAGGGGACTCTTCTCCAGGTTCTTCTCTCTGTAGGTGATGGCTTTGTTATGGAAGTTTTGGGAATCACTTCCTTTTAAGTGGTTGTAGAATTGAACGTCTTTTTTCTGGATTTTGATCATTAGTGGGTATCGGCCTAATTCTGCTTTGCATGCATTTTTTTTAATGTTTTACATTGTGTACAGAGGATATTTTTGCAGAATTCTACATGCAGAGTCTCAATTTGGTGTTTGTCCCATTTGGTGAGATTGGTGAGCTGACCCCAGATCTCACAATCCATAAAACGGCAATGGGTTCTATAACAGATTTTTAGCCAGATCCTAATTTGTATGTCAAATTTTATGTTCCTTTTGATGGCAAAGAAGGCCGTTCTTGCCTTGTCTCTCAGATCGTTCACAGCTTTGTGGAAGTTACCTGTGCTGCGGATGTGTAGGCTGAGGCATGTATAGTTTTTGTGTACTCTAGGGCAACAGTGTGTAGATGGAATTTGTATGTGTGTGTAACGACTTCCTCCGAAGTCGGCTTCTCTCCTTGTTCGGGCGGCATTCGGCGATCAACGTCACTGGCTTTCTAGCCATCGCCGATCCATTTTTCATATGTCCATTTGTTTTGTCTTGTTTCGTACACACCTGGTTTTCATTCCCCAATCAATCTACATGTATTTAGTCCTCTGTTCCCCATCATGTCTTTGTGTGTAATTGTTCATTGTTAATGGTGTATGTTCACGCGCGATACTTTTATAGTTTGGTGGTCCTGGTAACTGGACCTTTTTTGGAACACCATTATTTTTTTGAGATGTATTGTTAGGTCCCAGGTCTGACAGAATCTATGCAGAAGATCTAGGTGCTGCTGTCTCTCTCTATCCCCGTAGTTACCTCTCCCCCTTCCACCTCTCTCACTTTCCCTCCACCTAGCTACCTCTCCTCTTTCCTCTCTTAATTGGAGCCAGCGAGAGCGGCCTAAATCGAATTAGCAGAGCTGTGTGGGGGACTCATCAATCTTTTTTTATTATGCCATGACAGGGCTGGCCATGGAGCGCCCCTTCCATTTGTCACCGGCCTCATTCACTGATAACGGGCATTTGTCACTGTGTTGCCTGCACTTTAATGCCATCAGCGGCCATGACAGTAGCGCGTCAAGGGAGTCACGGCGACACACACATCCGTCAGCGGCAGGCTTCCACGGCCACAGGGACACACTGCAATAAGGCTTCCCACAGAGCTTGTGATGACAGTGCTGCTGCTATTAATTACACTGCTGCAGAGAGAGAGAGAGAGAGAGAGAGAGATGTGTTTGTGTTTGTACTGTAGTGTGTTTGTATCCAAGACATATGTGCTTGTGTTTGAGTGAGCTTTTGCAGTAGAAGTGAGAAAGTACATATGAATATGTAGTGATGTCGGTAAGAATATAGTACTGTTGTGTACTAGTTTTAAGGTAGACTACAGCCTTGCCACAGCCACAGCGTACTGTAGACGACAGCCCTACAGAACTATAACGTTGCTTCTCTTTCTGGCCACTGGGTGTCAGAGTTGGGAGTCTGTCCTGCCAGCTGAGACACAGTAGATTCCTCTACTGCTAATTAGACAGAGGTTGTTGCCTCTGAACATCCTGTGGGGAGACAGGAACTCCATCATGTGTTGTATCACAGTGAAATAGTTCACCCTGTCTGGGGGATTCACTTTGTAAATGAAAAGGCAGAAGTCCACAGGTTACAGAGCCAAGCATGAGTCAGTCAGTGGGGGCTAACCTCTGTCTCTTTTTGCCTTGCTAGAGAACTGTCTAGGAGGCAGAGACATGTGCAGTACATCTGCAGAGCTTGCCAGGGAAGTTTAGTATGATGCACAAGAGCACTAGAAACAGTACTCGTGGTAACACATTCCAAACAACCCCAAACCCCAAAAGGAAATTTCCAAAACCATACATCATGTTCTGTGTTTGATTCCAATGACAAAAACAAATGTTAACGTCTCTCCTGGATTTCACTGACCAGTATTTTATTTATAATTTACATCAGGGATGGGCAACTTTGATGGGATGGGGGCCACAAAAACTCATCGTGAGGGGCCGCAGTGGCTCGTGGGTCTGCATACCCACATCCATACTCACACATGCTTTCAGAGCCTTCTGGGGGTCTGAGAGTGACTTACAAAATCAATTGGTCTGTAATTCGACCATGATTACTACAAGTTTAGATAGCTGACTAAACTAACTTACCAATCAAATGTGTTCTTAGCTTACTTGGGTTCATTGAGTGGCTGTCAGTGACTGACATAAGAGAAAAACTGCGGATGCACAAATTTCGAACTTGCACCTTGTGTATTCTACTATTCTAACTCTCAACAGTAAGTTGAGACCCTGACTGACTTCCGTAAAACATTTTTTTTGGGGTGGGAAACTGACCCACGGGGCCAACAAAAGTTGCCCATCCCTGATTTACGTCATAAAGCATGTTATTAATTTTTATAGAATATTTGATTCAGATACAGTAATATATTAGAAAATAACACTGGCTTTCGATAAAACTGTACTGTAGGGTATTAAACACATCTAGCTACACCCTGTTCAGCTACAGACCTGGCAGTCCAGATATCTACTACCAACTTACTGCTGCAGCCTTTGCAATGACTGCAAAATAATAAGCACTGGTTTGAAATAGTAATGAAAAAGACAAAAATTGTAACGACGTTCTTCTGTTGAAGGAGGAGCGGACCAAAATGCAGCGTGGTGGTTACTCATGTTTATTGAAGAAAATGACTAGACAATGAAAATACTGAAATGTACGAAAACAACAGACGAAAACGTGAAAAAACTATACAGCCTATCTAGTGAAACTAAACACAGAGACAGGAACAATCACCCACGAAACACTCAAAGAATATGGCTGCCTAAATATGGTTCCCAATCAGAGA
This sequence comes from Oncorhynchus masou masou, assembly GCF_036934945.1. Taxonomy (NCBI): domain Eukaryota; kingdom Metazoa; phylum Chordata; class Actinopteri; order Salmoniformes; family Salmonidae; genus Oncorhynchus; species Oncorhynchus masou. The sequence continues at coordinate 58,122,972 of NC_088235.1, forward strand.
CAACGATAATCACCTGACTCTGATTGAGAACCGCCTAAGGCAGCCATAGACTACGCTAGACACCCCACAAAACCCCAAGACAAAAACACACCACAATAACCCATGTCACACCCTGGCCTGACCCAATAAATGAAGATAAACATAATACATTTTGACCAGGGCGTGACAACAATATAGAATGCCTTTGTTGCTGAATAATCGCAATCACAATTAAATCCGAAAGCAAGACTTCAAAATAGTTAGCACATACAGTACGTTGTTGTGCATGAACAGCACAAACTCTCTTGAATGGTTCGACATACAGTATCTTTATGAAGTAATTAAAAGGTGCATTTTGTAAACTGAGGCCGCCTAATGGAAAATAGGCGAATTGCAACAACACTGAATTCAAACAACTCTCCTCCCTCCTCTGCATCACTTCCCCCGCAATGTTGGTAGATACTCGCTCGAGTCTTTTACTTTCGGTTTGGTCCACCAGCTTCAAAACAGCTGAAAATACCATTTTCTTCATTATTAGAAATAGATTTGGCAGTGATTTAGATGGTACACTGATTTTCTACATTGTTTTGTCACATAAACTGAAATTAGGCAAACAATGTCACATTTTATTTTTTATATTATTTTTTATTTAACCTTTATTTAACTCGGCAAGTCAGTTAAGAACAAATTCTTATTTACAATGACGGCTTACCCCTAACCCGGACGACGCTGGGCCAATTGTGCGCCGCCCTATGGGACTCCCAATCACGACCGGTTGTGTTACAGCCTTCAATCGAACCAGGGTGTCTGTAGTGACCCCAGGTAGCAGTAGGACCCAGCGGACATCTGACACCAGGGAGGGACGGGCTAGATAAGAATGTTCATAGTGCTTTTGCCCTGATTTGTGTTTTTTTTGAGAGTAAGCAATTTAGGACAACCAAAACAAACCTACTGTCCTGATGAGCAAAGGCATTGACCATACTGGGTGAGGGTAGACACCATGCTAGATAAGATGCCATGTTGAGTCTGGACCGAGGACATGCTGGGTGGGGGGCCAAAGCCATGTTGAGTCTGGACCGAGGACATGCTGGGTGGGGGGCCAAAGCCATGTTGAGTCTGGACCGAGGACATGCTGGGTGGGGGGCCAAAGCCATGTCAAGTAAAGCCATTTCAGGAAGAAGCAGTGCAATGCTGAGGACATGCACAGTAGAATAGCACCTCGCGGACAACACACATACACCCACTAGAGGCTGGAGTAACACAGTATCAGCTGCACTGCAGAGGCACTGGAGCAGGTTGGGGTTTCGGTGCCATGCTCAAGAGCACAACGGCAGGGGGTGGCACCTGAAGTTTTTACGGCAGAGACCCTGATGCTGCCACGTTAAGTAGGGGCGCAGCCAGGTCAAGTTAAGTGAGGACAGAGGTCTGTGAAGGCCACTGTGAAGGCCACTGTGAAGAGTGTTTTAACGGCTCTGCCGTGATCAGCAAAGGAATGCCTGCTACAATACATACACTAGCCGTTAGTACACTGCACACACACACACACACACATTCAACCTATACTTACAGTCTACATACAAACACACATTATGTAAACAAACTGACAGGTGATTCCCTCTGGAGAGTGCGAGGGTAAATTGGCTTTAAGTAGAGCTTAATGTGTGGGGTATACATAACACCAGTCATAACACCTTTATGAGTGATGCAGTATCATTCATAATCTTCATAACACATTTATTCAACATCATTCAAAAGGAGTTTTCAAAATAAAAGTCCCCTTGAATAAAAACGGTTTCATCCCATTGTAACATGGAAATATTTATATTTACTGTCGGATTACCAAACCCCTGACACACTATTCACGCAACAGGCTGGGATCAGCACAGGGTCAGCCTTAAAGCATTACCCTTGTAGCAGTTTAGGGGTTAAATGTTTTGCTCAAGGTCACAATGGCAGTAGGAAATGGCACCAGCTCTGGGTGTAGGCATCTTTCAAATAGATAAGCTAGCTGTGCTTGATTGAGCTTGCCTGGTGCAATGGAATCAATGGAATAGTCTCAAAAGTGCAAACCCTACCGGCCCATCTGGCATTCCAGGTTGGCTCAAGCAAATGCTCAGGCTCAAGCAAACGCTCAGGCTCAAGCAAACTATTTAAACCCAGGTCTGGATGGCATCTGAGCAATTGTTTGACATTGTAATGGAGGTAATAAGCAACCTTAGCTGAGACCTGAAGACTTGTATTAGCTCCACAAACGAATGCCTTGCCTTTATCTCAGCAAGCTAACACAATCTTGATTTTCTTTACACAAAGAAACGTTTTGCGCCGTAATGTAAAGGGACTTGTATTTAGAAAGACCCTTTATGAATTATGTCAAATAAATGTGTTATGAATGTTGTATGAATGATACTGCAACATTCATAAAGGGTGTAATGACTGGTCTCATAAAGGTGTCATGAATGCTTTATGTATATAAAGTGTCACCGGAAGTGGACTGTCTAATAACGTCTGGTCACAAGTGATGACTATGCAACACCTTGTGTCACTGCACCGCTAATGACCCTATGAATGAACATGAGTCAATGCAGCATTATTTGTGCATAATTATTTGTGCCTGATTGTTGTGGGAGGCGTAGGGATAACACTTTTCGACTGATGAGGAGTTCGGCAAACGATTCATTATTCATCTTTATTTGCTCTTGAGCGGCAGCATACATCATGTTTCTGACCAATGAGGCGCGAGGAGGATTAATTATTGACAGGATCCCAAACAGAATGAGCCAATCCACTAAGGACCAAAGGGGGGTGTAGGCGGGACTGTATCTCCATACATCACAGGCTGCATACATCTCTCTACAGAACACTCAGTCATCTGTCTCTTATACAGGGGATGGAAACATCACCATCACACAGGCAGATAATTGGGAGATTAGAGCAAGGCCATTGGCTGCATTTAAAACCGCTCAACTTTGACCTCCAGAGGGAGCCATTTCCTTACACAGCAGCAAAGTGCACCAGGGGTCGGACACCAGCAAATTGGGTAAGCCACCCGCCCCGGTGTCTCCCTGTATGAAGCGTGTGTGTGTGTGTGTGTGTGTGTGTGTGTGTGCGCGCGTGTGTGTGTTTGTTCTCGGCTCAAATGAATGGAAACTTAAAGTAAGATAAAGTATGTAGAAGAACGCAGCTCACCTTGCCTAATTCATAAACAAGCAATGACACTGACTTTACATCCAACACTGACATAACGCATGAACGGTAAGTGAACCTGTAAGCATAGTGAAGTAGAAGAAGTAAGTTGCCATGACCACACTTCGTCAGTATATTCCATGAGATTTCTATCATAGTTGGCCACTCTTTAATCTCTACCCAGTACAGCCAGATAAAGACTGGCCACCCCTCGGAGCCTGGTTCCTCTCTAGGTTTTTTTCTAGGTTCCTGCCTTCCAGGGAGGTTCCCCTAGACACTGTGCTTCTGCCTCTGCATTGCTTGCTCTTTGGGGTTTTAGGCTGGGTATCTGTAAAGCACTTTGTTAAAACTGCTGATGGAAAAATGGCTTTATGAAATAAATGGGATTGATTAATCAAATGGGATTGATTAATCAAATATTATAAAGTACTCTGTCATGTGGTAAATACACGAATGCAGTGCACCCCCCCCCCCACACACACACAAAAAAAATGAGGGAGAGAGTGATCCAAGCACAGCAGAATCCCATGAATCCCATGACTAGAAACTCCCAGATGAGGAAAAAGGCCTTCTGCCCAGATTCTCTATTGTAAAACACTAGAACGAGAGAGAGAGAAACACGAGATACTGCACAAAGAGACGGGAAGCAACGAAACGTTAATAACA